>NC_090815.1:72944462-72999462 GCF_000390325.3 Nicotiana tomentosiformis
GAAGGTTTTGCATCCCTCGGCGGTATGTCTAATAAATTCAAAAATAGGTTTTAAGCTGTGTAAACAAAATAGATACTTTTTTACACAAAATAACAATATTTTTAAAGGTAATAGTTATGCAAAAAATCAAAAAAGCAATATATAATAAATAAGGAAAATATATACGGGCTTAAAAATGCTGCAATTGACACGTCACTATGCCTTGGCCTCGAAGGCGACATCCATAAAACGTCTAGTTGCGACGTCGCCGTTCCATGCGGCCTAGTATGATAGGCATGTAGCTAGGCCTTACGGGCCCTCTAATTGTGATATTATCGTCGAGCGTGGCTTATTGTTGTTGGTCAACGCCTTTGCCCGCAAAAAATAGTAAAAATCAAAAGAGGAATTGCGTAAAACGGATAAATGAGCGTAAAGTTATGTCGTTTTAAGGTTTTACATCTTCGCACCTAAAGCGGAAGTAGGAAAGGTATTAAGAGAATTTAGAGTGCAAGGAATGTCGGATGCTATCATACCAGCACTAACGCACCGGATCCCATCAGAACTCCGAAGTCAAGCGTGCTTGGGCGAGAGTAGTACTAGGATGGGTGACCCATTGGGAAGTCCACGTGTTGCTTCCCTCTTTTTAGGCAAAATTTATATCTTACTTCTTTTAATGTATCGGAGGTATGTCTAATAAATTCACAAATGAGTTTTAAGCAGTGTAAAAGAAATAGATATATTTTTACACGAAATAATAATATTTTTAAAGGTAATAGTTATGAAAAAAATCAAAAAAGTAATATATATAGTAAATAAGGAAAATATTTACGGCTTAACAACTCTGTACTTGACACGTCACTACGCCTTGGCCTCGAAGGCGACATCCGTAAAACGTCTAGTTGCGATGTCACCGTTCCATGCGGCCTAGTGTTATAGGCATGTAGCTAGGCATTAGGGGCCCTCTAATTGTGATATTATCGTCGAGCGCAGCTTGTTGTTGTTGGTCAATGCCTTTGCCCGCGAAAAATAGTGGAAATCAAAAGAGGAATTGCATAAAACGGATAAATGAGCGTAAAGTTATGCCGTTTTAAGGTTTTACATCTTCGCACCTAAAGCGGAAGGAGGAAAGGTATTAAGAGAATTTAGAGTGCAAGGAATGTCAGATGCGATCATACCAGCACTAACGCATCGGATCCCATTAGAACTCCGAAGTAAAGAGTGCTAGGGCGAGAGTAGTACTAGGATGGGTGACCCCCTGGGAAGTCCTCGTGTTGCATCCCTCTTTTTAGGCAAAATTTATATCTTACTTCTTTTAATGTATCGGCCGTATGTTTAATAAATTCACAAATAAGTTTTAAGCAGTGTAAATGAAATAGATATTTTTTTACACGAAATAACAGTATTTTAAAAGTTATAGTTATGAAAAAAAACATCAAAAAAGCTATATATAGTAAATACGGAAAATATTTACGGGCTTAACAACGCTGCACTTGACACGTCACTACGCCTTGACCTCGAAGGCGACATCCGTAAAACGTCTAGTTGAGACGTCACCGTTCCATGCGGCCTAGTGTGATAGGCATGTAGCTAGGCCTTAAGGCCCCTCTAATTCTGATATTATCGTCGCGCGCGGCTTGTTGTTGTTGGTCAATGCCTTTGCCCGCGCAAAATAGTGGAAATCAAAAGAGGAATTGCATAAAATGGATAAATTAGCATAAGGTTATGTCGTTTTAAGGTTTTACATCTTTGCACCTAAAGCGGATGGAGGAAAGGTATTAAGAGAATTTAGAGTGCAAGGAATGTCGGATGCGCTCATACCAACACTAACGCACCGGATCTCATCAGAACTCTGAAGTCAAGCATACTTGGGCGAGAGTAGTACTAGGATGGGTGACCCCCTGGGACGTCCTTGTGTTGCATCCCTCTTTATAGGCAAAATTTATATATTACTTCTTTTAATGTATCGGCGGTATGTCTAATAAATTCAAAAATACGTTTTAAGCTGTGTAAACGAAATAGATATTTTTTTACATGAAATAACAATATTGTTAAAGGTAATAGTTATGAAAAAAATCAAAAAAGCAATATATAGTAAATAAAGAAAATATTTACGGGCTTAGCAACGCAACACTTGAATCGTCACTACGCCTTGACCTCGAAGGCGACATCCGTAAAATGTCAAGTTGCGACGTCGCCGTTCCATGTGGCCTAGTGTGATAGGCATGTAGCTAGGCCTTACGGGCCCACTAATTGTGATATTATCGTCGAGCGCGGCTTGTTGTTGTTGGTCAATGCCTTTGCCCGCGAAAAATAGTGGAAATCAAAAGAGGAATTGCGTAAAACGGATAAATGAGCGTAAAGTTATGTCGTTTTAAGGTTTTACATCTTCGCACCTAGAGCGGAAGTAGGAAAGGTATTAAGAGAATTTAGAGTGCAAGGAATGTCGGATGCGATCATACCAGCACTAACGCACCGGATCCCATCAGAACTCCGAAGTCAAGCGTGCTTGGGCGAGAGTAGTACTAGGATGGGTGACCCATTGGGAAGTCCACGTGTTGCATCCCTCTTTTTAGGCAAAATTTATATCTTACTTCTTTTAATGTATCGGCGGTATGTCTAATAAATTCACAAATGAGTTTTAAGCAGTGTAAACGAAATAGATATTTTTTTACACGAAATAACAATATTTTTAAAGGTAATAGTTATGAAAAAAATCAAAAAAGCAATATATAGTAAATAAGGAAAATATATACGGGCTTAACAACGCTGCACTTGACACATCACTATGCCTTGGCCTCGAAGGCGACATCCGTAAAACGTCTAAGTGCGACGTCGCCGTTCCGTGCGGCCTAGTGTGATACGCATGTAGCTAGGCCTTACGGGCCCTCTAATTGTGATATTATCATCGAGCGCGGCTTATTGTTGTTGGTCAATGCCTTTGCCCGCGAAAAATAGTGATAATCAAAAGAGGAATTGCGTAAAACGGATAAATGAGCGTAAAGTTATGTCGTTTTAAGGTTTTACATTTTCGAACCTAAAGCAGAAGTAGGAAAGGTATTAAGAGAATTTAGAGTGCAAGGAATGTCAGATGCGATCATAGCAGCACTAACGCACCGGATCCCATTAGAACTCCGAAGTCAACCGTGCTTGGGCGAGAGTAGTACTAGGATGGGTGACCCATTGGGAAGTCCACGTGTTGCATCCCTCTTTTTAGGCAAAATTTATATCTTACTTCTTTTAATGTATCAGAGGTATGTCTAATAAATTCACAAATGAGTTTTAAGCGGTGTAAAAGAAATAGATATTTTTTTACACTAAATAATAATATTTTTAAAGGTAATAGTTATGAAAAAAATCAAAAAAGCAATATATATTAAATAAGGAAAATATTTACGGCTTAACAACGCTGTACATGACACGTCACTACGCCTTGGCCTCGAAGGCAACATCCATAAAACGTCTAGTTGCGACGTCGCCGTTCCATGCGGCCAAGTGTTATAGGCATGTAGCCAGGCCTTAAGGCCCCTCTAATTGTGATATTATCGTCGCGCGCGGCTTGTTGTTGTTGGTCAATGCCTTTGCCTGCGAAAAATAGTGGAAATCAAAAGAGGAATTGCGTAAAACGGATAAATGAGCGTAAAGTTATGTCGTTTTAAGGTTTTACATCTTCGCACCTAAAGCGGAAAGAGGAAAGGTATTAAGAGAATTTAGAGTGCAAGGAATATCGGATGCGATCAAACCAGCACTAACGCACCGGATCCCATCAGAACTCCGAAGTGAAGCGTGCTTGGGCGAGAGTAGTACTAGGATGGGTGACCCCCTGGGAAGTCCACGTGTTGCATCCCTCTTTTTAGGTAAAATTTATATCTTACTTCTTTTAATGTATTGGCGGTATGTCTAATAAATTCACAAATGCGTTTTAAGCAGTGTAAACGAAATAGATATTTTTTTACACGAAATAACAATATTTTTAAAGGTAATAGTTATGAAAAAAATCAAAAAAGCAATATATAGGAAATAAGGAAAATATATACAGGCTTAACAATGCTGCACTTGACACGTCACTACGCCTTGGCCTCGAAGGCGACATCCGTAAAATGTCTAGTTGCGACGTCGCCATTCCATGCGGCCTAGTTTGATAGGCATGTAGCTAGGCCTTACGGGCCCTCTAATTGTGATATTATCGTCGAGCGTGGCTTGTTGTTGTAGTTGGTCAATGCCTTTGCCCGCGAAAAATAGTGGAAATTAAAAGAGGAATTGCGTAAAACGGATATATGAGCTTACAGTTATGTCGTTTTAAGGTTTTACATCTTCGCACCTAAAACGGAAGGAGGAAAGGTATTAAGAGAATTTAGAGTGCAAGGAATGTCGGATGCGATCATACCAGCACTAACGCACCGGATCCCATCAGAACTCCGAAGTCAAGCGTTCTTGGGCGAGAGTAGTACTAGGATGGGTGATCCCATGGGAAGTCCTCGTGTTGCATCCCTCTTTTTAGTCAAAATTTATATCTTACTTCTGTTAATGTATCAGAGGTATGTCTAATAAATTCACAAATGAGTTTTAACCAGTGTAAACGAAATAGATATTTTTTTACACGAAATTACAATATTTTAAAGGTAATACTTACGAAATAAATAAAAAAAGTAATATATAGTAAATAAGGAAAATATTTATGGGCTTAACAACGCTGCACTTGACACGTCACTATGCCTTGGCCTCGAAGGCGACATCCGTAAAATGTCTAGTTACGACGTCGCCGTTCCATGCGGCCTAGTGTGATAGGCATGTAGCTAGGCCTTACGGGCCATCTAATTATGATATTATCATCGAGCGCGGCATGTTGTTGTTGGTCAATGCCTTTTCCCGCGAAAAATAGTTGAAATCAAAAGAGGAATTGCGTAAAACGGATAAATGAGCGTAAAATTATGTAGTTTTAAGGTTTTCCATCTTCGCACCTAAAGCGGAAGGAGAAAAGGTAGTAAGAGAATTTAGAGTGCAAGAAATGCCGGATGCGATCATACCAGCACTAACGTACCGGATCCCATCAGAACTCCGAAGTCAAGCGTGCTCGGGCGAGAGTAGTACTAGGATGGGTGAACCCCTGGGAAGTCCTCGTGTTGCATCCCTCTTTTTAGGAAAAATTTATATCTTACTTCTTTTAATGTATCAGCGGTATGTCTAATAAATTCACAAATGAGTTTTAAGCAGTGTAAACGAAATATATATTTCTTTACACGAAATAACAATATTTTTATAGGTAATAGTCATGAAAAAAATTAAAAAAGCAATATATAGTAAATATTGAAAATATTTATGGGCTTAACAACGCTGCACTTGACACGTCACTACGCCTTGGCCTCGAAGGCGACATCCGTAAAACGTCTAGTTGCGACATCGCCGCTCCATGCGGCCTAGTGTGATAGGCATGTAGCTAGGCCTTACGGGCCCTCTAATTGTGATATTATCATCGAGCACGGCTTGTTGTTGTTGGTCAATGCCTTTGCCCGCGAAAAATAGTTGAAATCAAAAGAGGAATTGCGTAAAACGGATAAATGAGCGTAAAGTTATGCCGTTTTAAGTTTTTACATCTTCGAACCTAAAGCGGAAGGAGGAAAGGTATTATGAGAATTTAGAGTGAAAGGAATGCCGGATGCGATCATACCAGCATTAACGCACCGGATCCCTTCAGAACTCCGAAGTTAAGCATGCTTGGGCGAGAGTACTACTAGGATGGTTGCCCCCTGGGAAGTCCTTGTGTTGCACCCCTCTTTTTAGGTAAAATTTATATCTTACTTCTTTTAATGTATCGGCGGTATGTCTAATAAATTCACAAATGAGTTTTAAGCAGTGTAAACGAGATAGATATTTTTTACACGAAATAACAATATTTTTAAAGGTAATAGTTATGAAAAAAAAAATAAAAAAAGAAATATATAGTAAATAAGGAAAATATTTACGGGCTTAACAATGCTGCACTTGACACATCACTACGCCTTGGCCTCGAAGGCGACATCCGTAAAATGTCTAGTTGCGACGTCGCTGTTCCATGCGGCCTAGTGTGATAGGCATGTAGCTAGGCCTTACGGGCCATCTAATTGTGATACTATCGTCGAGCGCGGCTTGTTGTTGTTGGTCAATTCCTTTGCCCACGAAAAATAGTTGAAATCAAAAGAAGAATTGCATAAAACGGATAAATGAGCGTAAAGTTATGTCGTTTTAAGGTTTTTCATCTTCGCACCTAAAGCGGAAGGAGGAAAGGTATTAAGAGAATTTAGAGTGCAAGGAATGTTGGATGCGATCATACCAGAACTAACACACCGGATCCCATCAGAACTTCGAAGTCAAGCGTGCTTGTTCGAGAGTAGTACTAGGATGGGTGACCCCCTGGGAAGTCCTTGTGTTGCATCCCTCTTTTTAGGTAAAATTTATATCTTACTTCTTTTAATGTATCGGCGGTATGTCTAATAAATTCACAAATGAGTTTGAAGCAGTGTAAACGAGATAGATATTTTTTACACGAAATAACAATATTTTGAAAGATAATAGTTATGAAAAAAATCAAAAAAGCAATATATAGTAAATAAGGAAAATATTTACGGGCTTAACAATGCTGCACTTGACACGTCACTACGCCTTGGCCTCGAAGGCGACATCCGTAAAACGTCTAGTTGCGACGTCGCCGTTTCATGCGGCCTAGTGTGATAGGCATGTAGCTAGGCCTTACGGGCCATCTAATTGTGATATTATCGTCGAGCGCAGATTGTTGTTGTTGGTCAATGCCTTTGCCCGCAAAAAATAGTGGAAATCAAAAGAGGAATTGCGTAAAATGGATAAATGAGCGTAAAGTTATGTCGTTTTAAGGTTTTACATCTTCGCACCTAAAGCGGAAGGAGGAAAGGTATTAAGAGAATTTAGAGTGCAAGGAATGTCGGATGCGATCATACCAGTACTAACGCACCGGATCCCAATAGAACTTCGAAGTCAAGCATGCTTGTTCGAGAGTAGTACTAGGATGGGTGACCCCCTGGGAAGTCCTCGTGTTGCATCCCTCTTTTTAGGTAAAATTTATATCTTACTTCTTTTAATGTATCGGCGGTATGTCTAATAAATTCACAAATGAGTTTTAAGCAGTGTTAGATATTTTTTTACACGAAATAACTATATTTTTATAAGTAATAGTTATGAAAAAAAATCAAAAAAGCAATATATAGTAAATAAGGAAACTATTTACGGGCTTAACACCGTTGCGCTTGACACGTCACTACGCCTTGGCCTCGAAGGCGACATCTGTAAAACGTCTAGTAGCGACGTCGCCATTCCATGCGGCCTAGTGTGATAGGCATGTAGCTTGGCCTTACGGGCCATCTAATTGTGATATTGTCGTCGAGCGCGGCTTGTTGTTGTTGGTCAATGCCTTTGCCCGCGAAAAATAGTTGAAATCAAAAGAGGAATTGCGTAAAATGGATAAATGAGCGTAAAGTTATTTAGTTTTAAGGTTCTACATCTTCGCACCTATAGCGGAAGGAGGAAAGGTATTAAGAGAATTTAGAGTGAAATGAATGCCGGATGCGATGATACCAGCACTAACGCACCGGATCCCTTCAGAACTCCGAAGTTAAGCGTGCTTGGGCGAGAGTAGTACTTGGATGGTTGCCCCTTGGGAAGTCCTCGTGTTGCATCCCTCTTTTTAGGCAAAATTTATATCTTCTTTTAATGTAACGGCGGTATGTCTAATAAATTCACAAATGCGTTTTAAGCACTGTAAACGAAATAGATATTTTTTTACACGACATAACAATATTTTTAAAGGTAATAATTATAAATATATATATATATATATATATATATATATATATATATATATATATATATATATATATATATATATATATAGTAAATAAGGAAAACATTTACGAGCTTAACAACGTTGCACTTGACATGTAACTATGCCTTGGCCTCAAAGGCGACATCCGTAAAATGTCTAGTTGCGACGTCGCCATTCCATGCGGCCTAGTGTGATAGGCATGTAGCTAGGCCTTACGGGCCCTCTAATTGTGATATTATCGTCTAGCGCAACTTATTGTTGTTGGTCAATGCCTTTGCCCGCGAAAAATAGTTGAAATCAAAAGAGGAATTGCGTAAAACGGATAAATGAGCGTAAAGTTATGTAGTTTTAAGGTTTTACATCTTCGCACCTAAAGCGGAAGGAGGAAAGGTATTAAGAGAATTTAGAGTGAAAGGAATACCGGATGCGATCATACTAGCACTAACGCACCGGATCCCTTCAGAACTCCGAAGTTAAGCGTGCTTGGGCGAGAGTAGTACTAGGATGGTTGCCTCCGGGAAGTCCTCGTGTTGCATCCCTCTTTTTAGGCAAAATTTATATATTCTTTTAATGTATCGGCGGTATGTCTAATAAATTCACAAATGCGTTTTAAGTAGTGTAAACGAAATAGATATTTTTTTACACGAAATAACAATATTTTTAAAGGTAATAGTTATGAAACAAATTAAAAAAATATATATAGTAAATAAGGAAAATATTTACGAGCTTAACAACGCTGCACTTGACACGTCACTACGCCTTGGCCTCCGAGGCGACATCCGTAAAACGTCTAGTTGCGATGTCGCCGTTCCATTCGGCCTAGTGTGATAGGCATGTAGCTAGGCCTTACGGGCCCTCTAATTGTGATATTATCATCGAGCACGGCTTGTTGTTGTTGGTCAATGCCTTTGCCCGCGAAAAATAGTTGAAATCAAAAGAGAAATTGCGTAAAACGGATAAATGAGCGTAAAATTATGTCGTTTTAAGGTTTTCCATCTTCGCACCTAAAGCGGAAGGAGAAAAGGTAGTAAGAGAATTTAGAGTGCAAGAAATGCCGGATGCGATCATACCAGCACTAATGTACCGGATCCCATCAGAACTCCGAAGTCAAGCGTGCTTGGGCGAGAGTAGTACTAGGATGGGTGACCCCCCTGGGAAGTCCTCGTGTTGCATCCCTCTTTTTAGGCAAAATTTATATCTTACTTCTTTTAATGTATCGGCGGTATGTCTAATATATTCACAAATGAGTTTTAAGCAGTGTAAACAAAATAGATATTGTTTTACACGAAATAGCAATATTTTTAAAGGTAATAGTTATGAAAAAAATCAAAAAAGCAATATATAGTAAATAAGGAAAATATTTACAGCCTTAACAACGCTGCACTTAACACATCACTACGCCTTGGCCTCGAAGGCGACATCCGCAAAACGTCTAGTTGCGACGTCGTTCTTCCATGCGGCCTAGTGTGATAGGCATGTAGCTAGGACTTACGGGCCCTCTAATTGTGATATTATCATTGAGCGCGGCTTGTTGTTGTTGGTCAATGCCTTTTCCCGCGAAAAACAGCTGAAATCAAAAGAGGAATTGCGTAAAACGGATAAATGAGCGTAAAGTTATGTCACTTTAAGGTTTTACATCTTCGCACCTAAAGCGGAAGGAGGAAAGGTATTAAGAGAATTTAGAGTGAAAGGAATACCGGATGCGATCATAACAGCACTAACGCACCGGATCCCTTCAGAACTCCGAAGTTAAGCGTGCTTGGGCGAGAGTAGTACTAGGATGGTTGCCCCCTGGGAAGTCCTCGTGTCGCATCCCTCTTTATAGGCAAAATTTATATATTCTTTTAATGTATCGGCGGTATGTGTAATAAATTCACAAATGTGTTTAAAGCAGTGTAAACGAAATAGATATTTGTTTACACGAAATAACAATATTTTTAAAGGTAATAGTTATGAAAAAAATTAAAAAAATATATATAGTAAATAAGGAAAATATTTACGGGCTTAACAACGCTGCACTTGACATGTCACTACGCCTTGGCCTCGAAGGCAACATCCGTAAAACGTCTAGTTGCGACGTCGCTGTTCCATGCGGCCTAGTGTGATAGGCATGTAGCTAGGCCTTACGGGCCATCTAATTGTGATATTATCGTCGAGCGCGGCTTGTTGTTGTTGGTCAATGCCTTTGCCCGCGAAAAATAGTTGAAATCAAAAGAGGAATTGAGTAAAACGGATAAATGAGCGTAAAGTTATGTCGTTTTAAGGTTTTACATCTTCGCACCTAAAGCGGAAGGAGGAAAGGTATTAAGAGAATTTAGAGTGCAAGGAATGTCGGATGCGATCATACCAGAACTAACACACCGAATCCCATCAGAACTTCGAAGTCAAGCGTGCTTGTTCGAGAGTACTACTAGGATGGGTGACACCCTGGGAAGTCCTCATGTTGCATCCCTCTTTTTAGGTAAAATTTATATCTTACTTCTTTTAATGTATCGGCGGTATGTCTAATAAATTCACTAATGAGTTTGAAGCAGTGTAAACGAGATAGATATTTTTTACACGAAATAACAATATTTTTAAAGATAATAGTTATGAAAAAAATCAAAAAAGCAATATATAGTAAATAAGGAAAATATTTACGAGCTTAACAACGCTGCACTTTACACGTCACTACGCCTTGGCCTCGAAGGCGACATCCGTAAAACGTCTAGTTGCGACGCCGCCGTTCCATGCGGCCTAGTGTGATAGGCATGTAGCTAGGCCTTACGGGCCATCTAATTGTGATATTATCATCGAGCGTGGCTTGTTGTTGTTGGTCAATGCCTTCGCCCGCGAAAAATAGTTGAAATCAAAAGAGGAATTGCGTAAAACGGATAAATGAGCGTAAAGTTATGTCGTTTTAACATTTTCCATCTTCGCACCTAAAGCAGAAGGAGGAAAGGTATTAAGAGAATTTAGAGTACAAGAAATGCCGGATGCGATCATACCAGCACTAACGTACCGGATCCCATCAGAACTCCGAAGTCAAGCGTGCTTGGGCGAGAGTAGTACTAGGATGGGTGACCCCCTGGGAAGTCCTCGTGTTGCATCCCTCTTTTTAGGCAAAATTTATATCTTACTTCTTTTAATGTATCGGCGGTATGTCTAATATATTCACAAATGAGTTTTAAGCAGTGTAAACAAAATAGATATTTTTTTTACACGAAATAACAATATTTTTAAAGTTAATATTTATGAAAAAAATCAAAAAAGCAATATATAGCAAATAAGGAAAATATTTACGAGCTTAACAATGCTGCACTTTACACGTCACTACGCCTTGGCCTCGAAGGCGACATCCGTAAAACGTCTAGTTGCGACGTCGCCGTTCCATGCGGCCTAGTGTGATAGGCATGCAGCTAGGCCTTACGGGCTAATTGTGATATTATCGTCTAGCGCAGCTTGTTGTTGTTGGTCAATGCCTTTGCCCGCGAAAAATAGTTGAAATCAAAAGAGGAATTGCGTAAAACGGATAAATGAGCGTAAAGTTATGTAGTTTTAAGGTTTTACATCTTCGCACCTAAAGCGGAAGGAGGAAAGGTATAAGAGAATTTAGAGTGAAAGGAATACCGGATGCGATCATACCAGCACTAACGCACCGGATCCTTTCAGAACTCCGAAGTTAAGCGTGCTTGGGCGGGAGTAGTACTAGGATGGTTGCCCCCTGGGAAGTCCTCGTGTTGAATCCCTCCTTTTAGGCAAAATTTTTATCTTACTTCTTTTAATGTATCGGCGGTATGTCTAATAAATTCACAAATGAGTTTTAAGCAGTGTAAACGAGATAGATATTTTTTACACAAAATAACAATATTTTTAAAGATAATAGTTATGAAAAAAATCAAAAAAGCAATATATAGTAAATAAGGAAAATATTTACGGGCTTAACAACGCTGCACTTGACACGTCACTACGCCTTGGCCTCGAAGGCAACATCCGCAAAACGTCTAGTTGCGGCGTCGTTGTTCCATGCGGCCTAGTGTGATAGGCATGTAGCTAGGACTTACGGGCCCTCTAATTGTGATATTATCATTGAGCGCGGCTTGTTGTTGTTGGTCAATGCCTTTTCCCGCGAAAAACAGTTGAAATCAAAAGAGGAATTGCGTAAAACGGATAAATGAGCGTAAAGTTATGTCGTTTTAAGGTTTTACATCTTCGCACCTAAAGCGGAAGGAGGAAAGGTATTAAGAGAATTTAGAGTGAAAGGAATACCGGATGCGATCATACCAGCACTAACGCACCGGATCCCTTCAGAACTCCGAAGTTAAGCGTGCTTGGGCGAGAGTAGTACTAGGATGGTTGCCCCCTGGGAAGTCCTCGTGTCGCATCCCTATTTTTAGGCAAAATTTATATATTCTTTTAATGTATCGGCGGTATGTCTAATAAATTCAAAAATGCATTTTAAGCAGTGTAAACGAAATAGATATTTGTTTACACGAAATAACAATATTTTTAAAGGTAATAGTTATGAAACAAATTTAAAAAAAATATATAGTAAATAAGGAAAATATTTACGGGCTTAACAACGCTGCACTTGACACGTCACTACGCCTTGGCCTCGAAGGCAACATCCGTAAAATGTCTAGTTGCGACGTCGCTGTTCCATGCGGCCTAGTGTGATAGGCATGTAGCTAGGCCTTACGGGCCATCTAATTTTGATATTAACGTCGAGCGCGGCTTGTTGTTGTTGGTCAATGCCTTTGCCCGCAAAAAATAGTTGAAATCAAAAGAGGAATTGCGTAAAACGGATAAATGAGCGTAAAGTTATGTCGTTTTAAGGTTTTACATCTTCGCACCTAAAGCGGAAGGAGGAAATGTATTAAGAGAATTTAGAGTGCAAGGAATGTCGGATGCGATCATACCAGAACTAACACACTGGATCCCATCAGAACTTCGAAGTCAAGCGTGCTTGTTCGAGAGTAGTACTAGGATGGGTGACCCCCGGGAAGTCCTCGTGTTGCATCCCTCTTTTTAGGTAAAATTTATATCTTACTTCTTTTAATGTATCGGCGGTGTGTCTAATAAATTCACTAATGAGTTTGAAGCAGTGTAAACGAGATAGATATTTTTTACACGAAATAACAATATTTTTAAAGATAATAGTAATGAAAAAAATCAAAAAAGCAATATATAGTAAATAAGGAAAATATTTACGAGCTTAACAACGCTGCACTTGACACGTCACTATGCCTTGGCCTCGAAGGTGACATCCGTAAAACGTCTAGTTGCGACGTCGCCGTTCCATGCGGCCTAGTGTGATAGGCATGTAGCTAGGCCTTACGGGCCATCTAATTGTGATATTATCGTCGAGCGTGGCTTGTTGTTGTTTGTCAATGGCTTTGCCCGCGAAAAATAGTTGAAATCAAAAGAGGAATTGCGTAAAACGGATAAATGAGCGTAAAGTTATGTCGTTTTAACGTTTTCCATCTTCGCACCTAAAGCAGAAGGAGGAAAGGTATTAAGATAATTTAGAGTACAAGAAATGCCGGATGCGATCATACCAGCACTAATGTACCGGATCCCATCAGAACTTCGAAGTCAAGCATGCTTGTTCGAGAGTAGTACTAGGATGGGTGACCCCCTGGGAAGTCCTCGTGTTGCATCCCTCTTTTTAGGTAAAATTTATATCTTACTTCTTTTAATGTATCGGCGGTATGTCTAATAAATTCACAAATGCGTTTTAAGCAGTGTAAGAGAAATAGATATTTTTTTACACGACATAACAATATTTTTAAAGGTAATAGTTATGAAAAAAAATATATATATATATATAGTAAATAAGGAAAACATTTACGAGCTTAACAACGCTGCACTTGACATGTCACTATGCCTTGGCCTCGAAGGCGACATCCGTAAAATGTCTAGTTGCGACGTCGCCGTTCCTTGCGGCCTAGTGTGATAGGCATGTAGCTAGGCTTTACGGGCCCTCTAATTGTGATAGTATCGTCTAGCGCGGCTTGTTGTTGTTGGTCAATGCCTTTGCCCGCGAAAAATAGTTGAAATCAAAAGAGGAATTGCGTAAAACGGATAAATGAGCGTAAAGTTATGTAGTTTTAAGGTTTTACATCTTCGCACCTAAAGCGGAAGGAGGAAAGGTATTAAGAGAATTTAGAGTGAAAGGAATACCGGATGCGATCATACCAGCACTAACGCACCGGATCCCTTCAGAACTCCGAAGTTAAGCGTGCTTGGGCGAGAGTAGTACTAGGATGGTTGCCCCCTGGGAAGTCCTCGTGTCGCATCCCTCTTTTTAGGCAAAATTTATATATTCTTTTAATGTATCGGCGGTATGTCTAATAAATTCACAAATGCGTTTTAAGCAGTGTAAACGAAATAGATATTTTTTTACACGAAATAACAATATTTTTAAAGGTAATAGTTATGAAAAAAATTAAAAAAAAAAATATAGTAAATAAGGAAAATATTTACGGGCTTAACAACGCTGCACTTGACACGTCACTACGCCTTGGCCTCGGAGGCGACATCCGTAAAACGTCTAGTTGCGACGTCGCCGTTCCATTCGGCCTAGTGTGATAGGCATGTAGCTAGGCCTCACGAGCCCTCTAATTGTGATATTATCATCGAGCACAGCTTGTTGTTGTTGGTCAATGCCATTGCCCGCGAACAATAGTTGAAATCAAAAGAGGAATTGCGTAAAACGGATAAATGAGCGTAAAGTTATGTCGTTTTAAGGTTTTACATCTTCGCACCTAAAGCGGAAGGAGGAAAGGTATTAAGAGAATTTAGAGTGCAAGAAATGCCGGATGCGATCATACCAGCACTAACGTACCGGATCCCATCAGAACTCCGAAGTCAAGCGTGCTTGGGCGAGAGTAGTACTAGGATTGGTGACCCCCTGGGAAGTCCTTGTGTTGCATCCCTCTTTTTAGGCAAAATTTATATCTTACTTCTTTTAATGTATCGGCGGTATGTCTAATATATTCACAAATGAGTTTTAAGCAGTGTAAACAAAATAGATATTTTTTTACACGAAATAACAATATTTTTAAAGGTATTAGTTATGAAAAAAATCAAAAAAACAATATATAGTAAATAAGGAAAATATTTACAGGCTTAACAACGCTGCACTTAACACGTCACTACGCCTTGGCCTCGAAGGCGACATCCGTAAAATGTCTAGTTGCGACGTCGCCGTTCCATGTGGCCTAGTGTGATAGGCATGCAGCTAGGCCTTACGGGCCCTCTAATTGTGATATAGTCGTCGATCGCGGCTTGATGTAGTTGGTCAATGCCTTTGCCCGCGAAAAATAGTTGAAATCAAAAGAGGAATTGCGTAAAACGGATAAATGAGAGTAAAGTTATGTCGTTTTAAGGTTTTACATCTTCGCACCTGAAGCGGAAGGAGGAAAGGTATAAGAGAATTTAGAGTGCAAGGAATGTCGGATGCGATCATACCAGCACTAACGCACCGGATCCCATCGGAACTCCGAAGTTAAGGGTGCTTGGGCGAGAGTAGTACTAGGATAGGTGACCCCTTGGGAAGTCCTCGTGTTGAATCCCTCCTTTTAGGCAAAATTTTTATCTTACTTCTTTTAATGTATCGGCGGTATGTTTAATAAATTCACAAATGAGTTTTAAGCATTGTAAACGAGATAGATATTTTTTACACAAAATAACAATATTTTTTAAGATAATAGTTATGAAAAAAATCAAAAAAGCAATATATAGTAAATGAGGAAAATATTTACGGGCTTAACAACGCTGCACTTGACACGTCACTACGCCTTGGCCTCGAAGGCGACATCCATAAAATGTCAAGTTGCGACGTCGCTGTTCCATGCGGCCTAGTGTGATAGGCATGTAGCTAGGACTTACGGGCCCTCTAATTGTGAAATTATCGTCGCGCGCGGCTTGTTGTTGTTGGTCAATGACTTTTCCCGTGAAAAATAGTTGAAATCAAAAGAGGAATTGCGTAAAACGGATAAATGAGGGTAAAGTTATGTCGTTTTAAGGTTTTACACCTTCGCCCTAAAGCGTAAGTTGGAAAGGTATTTAGAGAATTTAGAGTGCAAGGAATGCCGGATGCGATCATACCAACACTAACGCACCAGATCCCATCAGATCTCCGAAGTTAAGCATGCTTGGGCGAGAATAGTACTAGGGGTGACCCCTTGGGAAGTCCTCGTGTTGAATCCCTCCTTTTAGGCAAAATTTATATCTTACTTCTTTTAATGTATCGGCGGTATGTCTAATAAATTCACAAATGGGTTTTAAGCAGTGTAAACGAAATAGATATTTTTTTACACGAAATAATAATATTTTTAAAGGTAATAATTATTAAAAAAATCAAAAAAACAATATATAGTAAATAAGAAAAATATTTACGGGCTTAACAACGTTACACTTGACACGTCTCTATGCCTTGGCCTCAAAGGCGACATCCGTAAAACGTCTAGTTGCGACGTCGCCGTTCCATGCGGCCTAGTGTGATAGGCATGTAGATAGGCCTTACGGGCCCTCTAATTGTGATATTATCATCGAGCGCGACTTGTTGTTGTCGGTCAATGCCTTCACTCGCGAAAAATAGATGAAATCAAAACAGGAAATGCGTAAAACGGATTAATAAGCGTAAACTTATGTCGTTTTAAGCTTTTATATCTTCGCACCTAAAGCGGAAGAAGGAAGGGTATTAAGAGAATTTAGAGTGCAAGAAATGTCGGATGCGATCATACCAGCACTAACGCACCAGATAGCGTGCTTGGGTGAGGGTAGTAGTAGTAAGGGTGACCCCTTAGGAAGTCCTCGTGTTGCATCCCTCTTTTTAGGCAAAATTTGTATCTTACTTCTTTTAATGTATCGACGGTATGTCTAATAAATTCACAAATGAGTTTTAAGCAGTGTAAACGAAATAGATATTTTTTACATGAAATAACAATATTTTTAAAGATAATAGTTATAAAAAAAATCAAAAAAGCAATATATAGTAAATAAGGAAAATATTTACGGGCCTAACAATGCTGCACTTGACATGTCACTACGCCTTGGCCTCGAAGGCGACATCCATAAATTGTCTAGTTGTGACGTCGCCGTTCCATGCGGCCTAGTGTGATAGGCATGTAGCTAGGACTTACGGGCCCTATAATTGTGATATTATCATCGCGCGCGGCTTGTGGTTGTTGGTCAATGCGTTTGCCCGTGAAAAATAGTTGAAATCAAAAGAGGAATTGCTTAAAATGGATTAATGAGCATAAAATTATGTCGTTTTAAGGTCTTACACCTTCGCACCTATAGCGGAAGGAGGAAAGGTATTAGGAGAATTTAGAGTGCAAGGAATATCGGATGCGATCATACCAGCACTAACACTTAGGATCCCATCAGAACTCCGAAGGTAAGTATGCCTGAGCGAGAGTAGTACTAGGATGGGTCACCCCCTGGAAAGTCCACGTGTTACATCCCTCTTTTTAGGAAAAATTTGTATCTTACTTCTTTTAATGTATCGGCGGTATGTTTAATAAATTCATAAATGAGTTTTAAGCAGTGTAAACGAAACAGATATTTGTTTAAACGAAATAACAATATTTTTAAAGCAAATAGTTATGAAAAAATAATAATAAAGCAATATATAGTAAATAAGGAAAATATTTACGGGCTTAACACCGTTGCACTTTACACGTCACTACGCCTTGGCCTCGAAGGCGTCATCCGTAAAACGTCTAGTTGCGACGTCGCCGTTTCATGCGTCCTAGTGTGATAGGCATGTTGCTAGGCCTTACGTGCCCTCTAATTGTGATATTATGGTTGAGCGTGGCTTGTTGTTGTTGATCAATGCTTTTGCCCGCAAAAAATAGTTAAAACAAAAAGAGGAATTGCGTGAAACGGATAAATGAGCGTAAAGTTATGTCGTTTTAAGGTTTTACACCTTCGCACCTAAAGCGGAAGGAGGAGAGGTATTAAGAGAATTTAGAGTGCAAGGAATGTCGGATTCGATCATACCATCACTAACGCACTGGAACCCATCAGAACCCCGAAGTTAAGCGCCCTTGCGCGAGAGTAGTACTAGAATGGGTGACCCCCTGGAAAGTCCTCGTGTTACATCCCTCTTTTTAGGAAAAATTTGTATCTTACTTCTTTTAATGTATCGGCGGTATGTTTAATAAATTCACAAATGAGTTTATAGCGGTGTAAACGAAATAGATATTTTTTTTACACGAAATAACAATATTTTTAAAAGTAATAGTTGTGAAAAAAATCAAAAAAGGAATATATAGTAAATAAGAAAAATATTTACGGGCTTAACAACGTTGCACTTGACACGTCTCTACGCCTTGGCCTCGAAGGCGACATCCGTAAAACGTCTAGTTGCGACGTCGCCGTTCCATGCGGCCTAGTGTGATAGGCATGACGCTAGGTCTTACGGGCCCTCTAATTGTGATATTATCGTCGAGCGCGACTTGTTGTTGTTGGTCAATGCATTTGCCCGCGAAAAATTGTGGAAATCTATAGAGAAATTGCATAAAACGAATAAATGAGGGTAAAGTTATGTCGTTTTAAGGTTTTACACATTCGCACCTATAGCGGAAGGAGGAAATGTATTAAGAGAATTTATAGTGCAAGGAATGTCGGATGCGATCATACCAGCACTAACGCACCGGATCCCATTAGAACCCCGAAGTTAAGCGCCCTTGGGCGAGAGTAGTACTAGGATGGGTGATCCCCTGGGAAGTTCTCATGTTGCATCCCTCTTTTTAGGCAAGATTTGTATCTTACTTCTTTTAATGTATCGGTGGTATGTTTAATAAATTTACAAATGAGGTTCAAGCAGTGTAAATGAAATAGATTTTTTTTACATGAAATAACAATATTTTTAAAGGTAATAGTTATGAAAAAAATCAAAAAAGCAATATATAGTTGCACTTGACACGTCTCTACGCCTAGGCCTCGAAGGCGACATCCGTAAAACGTCTAGTTGCGACGTCGCCGTTCCATGCGGCCTAGTGTGATAGGCATGTAGCTAGGCCTTACGGGCCCTATAATTATGATATTATCGTCGAACACGGCTTGTTGTTGTTGGTCAATGAATTTGTCCGTGAAAAACCGTTGAAATCAAAAGAGAAATTGCGTAAAACGAATAAATGAGCGTAAAGTTATGTCGTTTTAAGGTTTTACACCTTCGCACCTAAAGCGGAAGAAGGAAAGGTAATAAGAGAATTTAGAGTGCAAGGAATGTCGGATGCGATCATACCAGCACTAACCCACCGGATCCCATCAGAACTCCAAATTGAAGCTTGCTTGGGCGAGGGTAGTATTAGGATGGGTGAACCCCTGGGAAGTCCTCGTGTTACATCCCTCTTTTTAGACAAAATTTGTATCTTACTTCTTTTAATGTATTGGCGGTATGTCTAGTAAATTCACAAATGAGTTTTAAGGAGTGTTAACGAAATAGATATTTTGTTTACACGAAATAACAATATTTTTAAAGGTAATAGTTATGAAAGAAATGAAAAAAGTAATATATAGTAAATAAGGAAAATATTTATGGGCTTAACAACATTGCACTTGACACGTCACTACGCCTTGGCCTCGAAGGCGACATCCGTAAAACGTCTAGTTGCAACGTCGTCGTTCCTTGCGGCCTAGTGTGATAGGCATGTTGCTAGGCCTTACGGGCCCTCTAATTGTGATATTATCGTCGAGCGTGGCTTGTTATTGTTGGTCAATGCCTTTCCCCGCGAAAAATAGATGAAATCAAAAGAGGAATTGCGTAAAACGGATAAATGAGCGTAAAATTATGTCGTTTTAAGGTTTTACACATTCGCACCTAAAGCGGAAGAAGGAAAGGTATTTAAAGAATTTAGAGTGCAAGGAATGTCGGATGCGATCATACCAGCACTAACGCACCGGATCTCATCAGAACCTCGAAGTTAAGCGCCCTTGGGCGAGAGTAGTACTAGGATGGGTGACCCCCTGGAAAGTCCTCGTGTTGCATCCCTCTTTTTAGGAAAAATTTGTATCTTACTTCTTTGAATGTATCAGCGGTATGTTTAATAAAATTCACAAATGAGTTTTAAGCAGTGTAAACGAAACATATAGTTTTTTACACGAAATAAAATATTTTTTAAAGGTAATAGTTATGAAAAAAATCAAAAAAGCAACATATAGTAAATAAGGAAAATATTTACGGGCTTAACAACGCTGCACTTGACACGTCACTATGCCTTAGCCTCGAAGGTGACATCCGTAAAATGTTTAGTTGCGACGTCATTATTCCATGGGGCCTAGTGTGATAGGCATGTAGTTAGGCCTTACGGACCCTATAACTGTGATATTATCGTCGAGCGCAGCTTGGTGTTGTTGGTCAATGCATTTGCCCAAGAAATATAATTGAAATCAAAAGAGGAATTGCGTAAAATGGATAAATGAGCGTAAAGTTATGTCGTTTTAAGGTTTTACACCTTCGCACCTAAAGCGGAAGGAGGAAAGGTATTAAGAGAATTTAGAGTGCAAGGAATGTCGGATGCGATCATACCAGCACTAACACACCAGATCCAATCAGAACTCCGAAGGTAAGCATGCCTGAGCGAGAGTAGTACTAGGATGGGTGATCCCCTGGGAAGTCCTCATGTTGCATCCCTCTTTTAAGGCAAAAAATGTATCTTACTTCTTTTAATGTATCAGCGGAATGTCTAATAAATTCATAAGTGAGTTTTAAGTAGTGTAAATGAAATAGATTTTTTTTACACGAAATAATAATATTTTTAAATGAAATAGTTATGAAAAAAATCAAAAAAGCTATATATAGTAAATAAGGAAAATATTTACGGGCTTAACAACATTGCACTTGACATGTCACTATTCCTTGGCCTCGAAGGCGACATCCATAAAACGTCTAGTTGCGACGTCGTCGTTCCATGCAGCCTAGTGTGATAGGCTTGTAGCTAGGCCTTACGGGCCCTCTAATTGTGATATTATCGTCGACCGCGGCTTGTTGTTATTGGTCAATGCCTTTGCCAGCGAAAAATAGTTGAAATCAAAAGAGGAATTGCGTAAAACGGATAAATGGGCATAACGTTATGTCATTTTAAGGTTTTACACCCTCTCACCTAAGCGGAAGGAGGAAAGGTATTAAGAGAATTTAGAGTACAAGTAATGTCGGATGCGATCATACAGCACTAACGCACAGGATCCCATCAGAACTCCGAAGTCAAGCGTGCTTGGGCTAGAGCAGTACTAGGATGGGTGGCCTCCTAGGAAGTCCTCGTGTTGTATCCCTCTTTTAAGCAGTGTAAACGAAATAATTTTTTTTAAAAACGAAATAACAATATTTTTAAAGCTAATAGTTATGAAAATATCAAAAAAGCAATATATAGTAAATAAGGTAAATTTTTACGGGCTTAACACCATAGCACTTGACACGTCACTACGCCTTGGCTTCGAAGGCGACATCCGTAAAACGTCTAGTTGCGACGACGCCGTTCCTTGCGGTCTAGTGTGATAGGCATGTAGCTAGGACTTATGGGCCCTCTAATTGTTATATTATCGTCGAGCGCTGCTTGTTGCTGTTGGTCATACCTTTGCCCGCGAAAAATAGTTGTAATCAAAAGAGGAATTGCGCAAAACGGATAAATGAGCATAAAGTTATGTCGTTTTAAGGTGCAAGGAATGTCAGATGCGATCATACCAGCACTATCGCACCGGATCCCATCAGAACTCCGAAGTCAAGCGTGCTTGGGCGAGAGTAGTAATAGGATGGGTGACCCCCTGGGAAGTCCTCATGTTGCATCCCTCTTTTTAGGAAAAATTTGTATCTTACTTCTTTTAATGTATTGGCGGTATATCTAATAAATTCACAAATGACCTTTAAGTAGTTTAAATGAAATAGATATTTTTTACACGATATAACAATATTTTTAAAGCTAATAGTTATGGAAAAAAATCAAAAATGCAATATATAGTTAATAAGGAAAATATTTACGGGCTTAACCCCATTGCGCTTGACACGTCACTACGTCTTGGCCTCGAAGGCGACATCCGTAAAATGTCTAGTTGCGATGTCGTCGTTCCATGTGGCCTAGTGTGATAGGCATGTAGCTAGGCCTTACGGGCCCTCTAATTGTGATATTATCGTCGAGCGCGTCTTGTTGTTGTTGGTCAACGCCTTTGCCTCGATAAATAGTTAAAATCAAAAGAGGAATTGCGTAAAACGGATAAATGGGCATAAAGTTCTGTCGTTATAAGGTTTTACACCTTCGCACCTAAAGCGGAAGGAGGAAAGGTATTAAGAGAATTTATAGAGCAAGGAATGTCGGATGCGATCGTACCAGCATTAACCCACCGGATCCCATCAGAACTCCGAAGCTAAGTGTGCTTGGGCGAGAGTAGTACTAGGATGGGTGACCTCCCGGGAATTCCTCGTATTGCATCCCTCTTTTTTGGCAAAAGTTGTATCTTACTCCTTTTAATGTTTCGGCGGTATGTCTAATAAATTCACAAATGAGTTTTAAGCAGTGTAAACAAAATATATATTTTTTACACAAAATAACAATATTTTTAAAGCAAATAGTTATGAAAAAAAAAATCAATAAAGCAATATATAGTAAATAAGGAAAATATTTACTGGCTTAACACCGTTGCACTTGACACGTCACTACGCCTTGGCCTCGAAGGAGAAATACGTAAAACGTCTTGTAGCGACGTCGCCGTTCCATGCGGCCTAGTGTGATAGGCATGTAGCTAGGCCTTACGGGGCCTCTAATTGTGATATTATTGTCGAGCGCGGCTTGTTATTGTTGGTCAATGCCTTTGCCCGCGAAAAAGAGTTAAAACCAAAAGAGGAATTGCGTAAAACGGATAAATGAGCGTAAAGTTATGTCGTTTTCAGGTTTTACACCTTCGCACCAAAAGCGGAAGGAGGAAAGGTATTAAGAGAATTTAGAGTGCAAGGAATGTCAGATGCGATCATAGCAGCACTAACACACCGGATCCCATCAGAACTCCGAAGCTAAGTGTGCTTGGGCGAGAGTAGTACTAGGATTGGTGACCCCCCGGGAAATCCTCGTGTTGCATTCCTCTTTTTAGGAAAAAGTTGTATCTTACTTCTTTTAATATTTCGGCGGTATGTCTAATAAATTCACAAATGAGTTTGAAGTAGTGTAAACGAAATATATATATATATATATATATATTACACGAAATAACAATATTTTTAAAGCATATAGTTATGAAAAAAAAAATAAAGCAATATATAGTAAATAAGGAAAATATTTACGGCCTTAACACCGTTGCACTTTACACGTCACTACGCCTTGGCCTCGAAGGCGTCATCCGTAAAATGTCTAGTTGCGATGTCGCCGTTTCATGCGGCCTAGTGTGATAGGCATGTTGCTAGACCTTGTTGTTGTTGATCAATGCCTTTTCCCGCGAAAAATAGTTAAAACAAAAAGCGGAATTGCGTGAAACGGATAAATGAGCGTAAAGTTATGTCGTTTTAGGGTTTTACACCTTCGCACCTAAAGCGGAAGGAGGAGAGGTATTAAGAGAATTTAGAATGCAAGGAATGTCGGATTCGATCATACCAGCACTAACGCACCGGAACCCATCAGAATTCCGAAGCTAAGCGTGCTTGGGCGAGAGTAGTACTGGGATGGGTGACCCCCTGCGAAGTCCTCATGTTGCATCCCTCTTTTTAGGCAAAATTTGTATCTTACTTCTTTTTCGGTATCGGCGGTATGTCTAATAAATTCACAAATGCGTTTTAAGCAGTGTAAACGAAATAGATATTTTTTTTACACGAAATAATAATATTTTTAAAGGTAATAGTTATGAAAAAAATCAAAAAAGCAATATATAGTAAATAAGGAAAATATTTACGGGCTTAACACCGTTGCACTTTACACGTCACTATGCCTTGGCCTCGAAGGCCACATCCGTAAAATGTCTAGTTGCGACGTCGCCGTTCATGCGGCCTAGTGTGATAGGCATGTAGCTAGGCCTTACGGGGCCTGTAATTGTGATATTATTGTCGAGCGCGGCTTGTTGTTGTTGGTCAATGCCTTTTCCCGCGAAAAATAGTTAAAACCAAAAGTGGAATTGCGTAAAACGGATAAATGAGCATAAAGTTATATCGTTTTAAGGTTTTACACCTTCGCACCAAAAGCGGAAGGAGGAAAGGTATTAAGAGAATTTAGAGTGCAAGGAATGTCAGATGCGATCATAGCAGCACTAACACACCGGATCCCATCAGAACTCCGAAGCTAAGTGTGCTTGGGCGAGGGTAGTACTAGGATTGGTGACCCCCCGGGAAATCCTCGTGTTGCATTCCTCTTTTTAGGAAAAAAGTTGTATCTTACTTCTTTTAATGTTTCGGCGGTATGTCTAATAAATTCACAAATGAGTTTGAAGCAGTGTAAACGAAATATATATATATATATATTACACGAAATAATAATATTTTTAAAGCAAATAGTTATGAAAAAAAATAATAAAGCAATATATAGTAAATAAGGAAAATATTTACGGCCTTAACACCGTTGCACTTTACACGTCACTACGCCTTGGCCTCGAAGGCGTCATCCGTAAAACGTCTAGTTGCGACGTCGCCGTTTCATGCGGCCTAGTGTGATAGGCATGTTGCTAGACCTTGTTGTTGTTGATCAATGCCTTTTACCGCGAAAAATAATTAAAACAAAAAGCGGAATTGCGTGAAACGGATAAATGAGCGTAAAGTTATGTCGTTTTAAGGTTTTACACCTTCGCACCTAAAGCGGAAGGAGGAGAGGTATTAAGAGAATTTAGAATGCAAGGAATGTCGGATTCGATCATACCAGCACTAACGCACCGGAACCCATCAGAATTCCGAAGCTAAGCGTGCTTGGGCGAGAGTAGTACTGGGATGGGTGACCCCCTGCGAAGTCCTCATGTTGCATCCCTCTTTTTAGGCAAAATTTGTATCTTACTTCTTTTTCGGTATCGGCGGTATGTCTAATAAATTCACAAATGAGTTTTAAGCAGTGTAAACGGAATAGATATTTTTTTTACACGAAATAATAATATTTTTAAAGGTAATAGTTATGAAAAAAATCAAAAAAGCAATATATAGTAAATAAGAAAAATATTTACGGGCTTAACACCGTTGCACTTGACACGTCACTATGCCTTGGCCTCGAAGGCGACATCCGTAAAACGTCTAGTTGCGACGTCGCCGTTCATGCAGCCTAGTGTGATAGGCATGTAGCTAGGCCTTACGGGGCCTGTAATTGTGATATTATTGTCGAGCGCGGCTTGTTGTTGTTGGTCAATGCCTTTTCCCGCGAAAAATAGTTAAAACCAAAAGTGGAATTGCGTAAAACGGATAAATGAGCGTAAAGTTATATCGTTTTAAGGTTTTACACCTTCGCACAAAAAGCAGAAGGAGAAAAGGTATTAAGAGAATTTAGAGTGCAAGGAATGTCGGATGCGATCATATCAGCACTAATGCACCGGATCCCATCAGAACTCCGAAGCTAAGCGTGCTTGGGCGAGAGTAGTACTGGGATGGGTAACCCCCTGGGATGTCCTCGTGCTGAATCCCTCTTTTTAGGAAGTATTTGTATCTTACTTCTTTTAATGTATCGGCGGTATATCTAATAAATGCACAAATGAGCTTTAAGCAGTGTAAATGAAATAGATATTTTTTACATGAAATAACAATATTTTTAAAGCTAATAGTTATGAAATAGAAATAAAAAAAGAAATATATAGAAAATAAGGAAAATATTTACGGGCTTAACACCGTTGCACTTAACACGTCACTACGCCTTGGCCTCGAAGGCGACATCCGTAAAACGTCTAGTTGCGACGTCGCCGTTCCATGCGACCTAGTGTGATAGGAATGTAGCTAGGCCTTACGGGGCCTCTAATTGTGATATTATCGTCGAGCGCGGCTTGTTGTTATTGGTCAATGCATTTGCCCGCGAAAAATAGTGAAAATCAAAAGAGGAATTGCGTAAAATGGATAAATGAGCGTAAAGTTATGTCTTTACACCTTCGCACCTAAAACGGAAGGAGGAAAGGTATTAAGAGAATTTAGAGTGCAAGGAATGTCGGATGCGATCATACCCGCACTAACGCACCGGATCCCATCAGAACTCCGAAATTTAACGTGCTTAGGCAAGAGTAGTACTAAGATGGTTGACCCCCTGGGAAGTCCTCGTATTGCATCCCTCTTCTTAGGCAAAATGTGTATCTTCTTTGCCCGCGAAAAATAAATAAAACCAAAAGAGGAATTGCGTAAAAGGGATAAATGAGCGTAAAGTTATGTCGTTTTAAGGTTTTACACCTTCGCACCTAAAGCGGAAGGAGGAAAGGTATTAAGAGAATGTAGAGTGCAAGGAATGTCGGATACGATCATACCAGTACTAACGCACCGGATCCCATCAGAACTCCGAAGCTAAGCGTGCTTGGGCGAGAGTAGTACTGGGATGGGTGACCCCCTGGGAAGTCCTCGTGTTGCTTCCCTCTTTTTAGGCAAAATTTGTATCTTACGTCTTTTAATGTATCGGCGGTATGTCTAATAAATTCACAAATGAGTTTTAAACAGTGTAAATAAAATAGATTTTTTTGTACACGAAATAACAATATTTTTAAAGCTAATAGTTATGAAAAAAAATCAAAAAAGCAATATTTAGTAAATAAGGAAACTATTTACGGGCTTAACACCGTTGCGCTTGACACGTCACTACGCCTTGGCCTCGAAGGCGACATCTGTAAAACGTCTAGTAGCGACGTATCCATTCCATGCGGCCTAGTGTGATAGGCATGTAGCTAGGCCTTACGGGCCTTCTAATTATAATATTATCGTCGAGAGCAGCTTGTTGTTGTTTGTCAATGCCTTTGCCCGCGAAAAATAGTTGAAATCAAAAGAGGAATTGCGTAAAATGGATAAATGAGCGTAAAGTTATGTCGTTTTAAGGTTTTACACCTTCGCACCTAAAGCAGAAGGAGGTAAGGTATTAAGAGAATTTAGAGTGCAAGGAACGTCGGATACGATCATACCAGTACTAACGCACCGGATCCCATCAGAACTCCGAAGCTAAGCATGCTTGGGCGAGAGTAGTACTGGGATGGGTGACCCCCTGGGAAGTCCTCGTGTTGCTTCCCTCTTTTTAGGCAAAATTTGTATCTTACGTCTTTTAATGTATCGGCGGTATGTCTAATAAATTCACAAATGAGTTTTAAACAGTGTAAATAAAATAGATTTTTTTGTACACGAAATAACAATATTTTTAAAGCTAATAGTTATGAAAAAAAATCAAAAAAGCAATATATAGTAAATAAGGAAACTATTTACGGGCTTAACACCGTTGCGCTTGACACGTCACTACGCCTTGGCCTCGAAGGCGACATCTGTAAAACGTCTAGTAGCTACGTCGCCATTCCATGCGGCCTAGTGTGATAGGCATGTAGCTAGGCCTTACGGGCCTTCTAATTATAATATTATCGTCGAGAGCAGCTTGTTGTTGTTTGTCAATGCCTTTGCCCGCGAAAAATAGTTGAAATCAAAAGAGGAATTGCGTAAAATGAATAAATGAGCGTAAAGTTATGTCGTTTTAAGGTTTTACACCTTCGCACCTAAAGCGGAAGAAGGAAAGGTATTAAGAGAATTTAGAGTGTAAGGAATATCGGATGCGATCATATCAGCACTAACGCACTGGATCCCATCAGAACTCTGAAGCTAAGCATGCTAGCGCGAGAGTAGTACTGGAATGGGTGACCCCCTAGGAAGTCCTCGTGTTGCATCCCTCTTTTTAGGCAAAATTTGTATCTTACTTCTTTTAATGTATCGGCGGTATGTCTAATAAATTCACAAATGAGTTTTAAGCAGTGTAAACGAAATAGATATTTTGTTTACACGATATAACGATATTTTTAAAGATAATAGTCATGAAAAAAATCAAATAAGCAATATATAGTAAATAAGGAAAATATTTACGTGCTTAACACGGTTGCGCTTGACACGTCACTACGCTTTGGCCTCGAACGCGACATCCGTAAGACGTACAGTTGCGACGTCGTCGTTCCATTTAGCCTAGTGTGATAGGCATTCAGCTAGGCCTTACGAGCTCTCTAATTGTGATATTATCGTCGAGCGCGGATTATTGTTGTTTGTCAATGCCTTTACCCGCAAAAAGTAGTTGAAATCAAAAGAGGAATTGCGTAAAACGGATAAATGAGCATAAAGTTATGTCGTTTTAAGGTTTTACACCTTCGCGCCTAAAACGGAATGAGGAAATGTATTAAGAGAATGTAGAGTACAAGGTATGTCGGATGCGATCATACCAGTACTAACGCACCGGATCCCATCAGAACTCCGAAGCTAAGCGTGCTTGGGCGAGATTAGTACTGGGATGGGTGACCCCCTGGGAAGTCCTTGTGTTGCATCCCTCTTTTTAGGCAAAAATTGTATCTTACTTCTTTTAATGTATCGGCTGTATGTCTAATAAATTCACAAATGAGTTTTAAACAGTGTAAAAGAAATAGATATTTTTTTACATGATATAACGATATTTTTAAAGCTAATAGTTATGAAAAAAAATAAAAACAGCAATATATAGTAAATATGTAAAATATTTACAAGCTTAACACCGTTGCACTTGACACGTCACTACGCCTTGGCCTCGAAGGCGACATCCGTAAAACGTCTCGTAGTGACGTCGCCGTTCTATGTGGCCTAGTGTGATAGGCATATAGCTAGGACTTACAGGCCCTGTAATTGTGATATTATCGTCGAGCACTGCTTGTTGTTGTTGGTCAATGCCTTTGCTCGCGAAAAATAGTTGAAATCAAAAGAGGTATTGCGTAAAACGGATAAATGAGCGTAAAGTTATGTCGTTTTAAGGTTTTTCACCTTCGCACCTAAAGCAGAAGGAGGAAAGGTATTAAGAGAATTTAGAGTGCAAGGAATGTCGGATGCAATCATACCAGCACTAACGCACCAGAGCCCATCAGAACTCTGAAGCTAAGCGTGCTTGGGCGAGAGTAGTACTGGGATGGGTGACCCCCTGGGAAGTCCTCGTGTTGAATCCCTCTTTTTAGGCAAAATTTTTATCTTACTTCTTTTAATGTATCGGCGGTATGTCTAATAAATTCACAAATGAGTTTTAAGCAGTGTAAACGAAATAGATATTTTGTTTACACGATATAACGATATTTTTAAAGATAATAGTTATGAAAAAAATCAAATAAGCAATATATAGTAAATAAGGAAAATATTTACGTGCTTAACGCGGTTGCGCTTGACACGTCACTACGCCTTGGCCTCGAACGCTACATCCGTAAGACGTATAGTTGCGACGTCGCCGTTCCATTTTAGCCTAGTGTGATAGGCATGTAGCTAGGCCTTACGAGCTTTCTAATTGTGATATTATCGTTGAGCACGGCTTATTGTTGTTTGTCAATGCCTTTACCCGCAAAAAATAGTTGAAATCAAAAGAGGAATTGCGTAAAACGGATAAATGAGCATAAAGTTATGTCGTTTTAAGGTTTTACACCTTCGCGCCTAAAACAGAAGGAGGAAAGGTATTAAGAGAATGTAGAGTACAAGGAATGTCGGATATGATCATACCAGCACTAACGCACCGGATCCCATCAGAACTCCGATGCTAAGCGTGCTTGGGCGAGATTCGTACTGGGATGGGTGACCCCCCTGGGAAGTCCTTGTGTTGCATCCCTCTTTTTAGGCAAAATTTGTATCTTACTTCTTTTAATGTATCGGCTTTATGTCTAATAAATTTACAAATGAGTTTTAAACAGTGTAAACGAAATAGATATTTTTTTACACGAAATAACAATATTTTTAAAGCTAATAGTTATGAAAACAAATTAAAAAAGCAATATATAGTAAATAAGGAAAATATTTACGAGCTTAACACTGTTGCACTTGACACGTCACTACGCCTTGGCCTCGAAGGCGAAATACGTAAAACGTCTTATAGCGACGACGCCGTTCCATGCGGCCTAGTGTGATAGGCATGTAGCTAGGACTTACGGGCCCTCTAATTGTGATATTATCGTCGAGCACGGCTTGTTGTTGTTGGTCAATGCCGAAAAATAGTTGAAGTCAGAAGTTATGTCATTTTAATGTTTTACACCTTCGCACCTAAAGCGGAAGGAGGAAAGGTATTAAGAGAATTTAGAGTGCAAGGAATATCGGATGCGATCATACCAGCACTAACGCACCGGATCCCATCAAAACTACGAAGCTAAGCGTGCTAGAGCGAGAGTAGTACTGGGATGGGTGACCCGCTGGGAAGTCATCATGTTGCATCCCTCTCTTTAGGCAAAATTTGTATCTTACTTCTTTTAATGTTTCGGCGGTATGTCTAATAAATTAACAAATGAGTTTTAGGCAGTGTAAACTAAATAGATATTTATTTACACGAAATACCAATATTTTTAATGCTAATAGTTATGAAAAAATCAAAAAAGCAATATATAGTAAATATGTAAAATATTTACGAGCTTAACACCATTGCACTTGACACGTCACTACGCCTTGGCCTCGAAGTCGACATCCGTAAAACGTCTAGTAGCGACGTCGCCGTTCCATGCGGCCTAGTATGATAGGCATGTAGCTAGGCCTTACGGGCCCTCTAATTGTAATAGAATCGTCGAGCGCGGCTTGTTGTTGTTTGTCAATGCCTTTACCCGCGTAAAATAGTTGAAATCAAAAGATGAATTGCGTAAAACGGATAAATGAGCGTAAAGATATGTTGTTTTAAGGTTTTACACTTTCGCACCTAAAGCGGAAGGAGGAAAGTATTAAGAGAATTTAGAGTGCAAGGAATGTCGGATGCGATCATACCAGTACTAATGCACCGGATCCCATCAGAACTCCGAAGCTAAGCGTGCTTGGACAAGAGTAGTACTGGGATGGGTGACCCCCTGGGAAGTCCTCGTGTTGCATCCCTCTTTTTAGGTAAAATTTGTATCTTACTTCTTTTAATGTATAGGCGGTATGTCTAATAAATTCTCAAATGAGTTTTAAGCAGTGTAAACGAAATAGATATTTTTTTATACGAAATAACAATTTTTTAAAGCAAATAGTTATGAAAAAAAACAAAAAAGCAATATATAGTAAATAAGGAAAATATTTACGGGCTTAACAACGTTGCACTTGACACGTCACTACGCCTTGGCCTAGAAGGCGACATTGTAAAACGTCTACTTGCGACGCCACCGTTCCATGCGGCCTAGTGTGATAGGCATGTAGCTAGGCCTTACGCGCCCTCTAATTGTGATATTATCGTCGAGCGCGGCTTGTTGTTGTTGGTCAATGCTTTTGCCCGCAAAAAATAGTTGAAATCAAAAGAGGAATTGCGTAAAAATGGATAAATGAGCGTAATGTTATGCCGTTTTAAGCTTTTACACCTTCGCACCTCAAGCGGAAGGAGGAAAGGTATCAAGAGAATTTAGGGTACAAGAAATGTCGGATGCGATCGTACAATTACTAACGCACTGGATCCCATCAGAACTCCGAAGCTAAGCCTACTTAGGCGAGAGTAGTACTAGGATGGGTGACCCCGTGGGAAGTCCTCGTGATGCATCCCTCTTTTTAGGCAAAATTTGTATCTTACTTCTTTTAATGTATAGGCGGTATGTCTAATAAATTCACAAATGAGTTTTAAGCAGTGTAAACGAAATAGATATTTTTTACACGAAATAACAATATTTTTGAAGTTAATAGTTATGAAAAAAATCAAAAAATCAATATATAGTAAATAAACAAAATATTTACGGGCTTAACAACGCTGCACTTGACACGTCACTACGCCTTGGCCTCGAAGGCGACATCCGTAAAATGTCTAGTTGTGACGTCGTCGTTCCATGCGGCCTAGTGTGATAAGCATGTAGCTAGGCCTTACGGGCCCTCTAATTGTGATATTATTGTCGAGCGCGGCTTGTTGTTGTTGGTCAATGCCTTTACCCGCAAAAAATAGTTGAAATCAAAAGAGGAATTGCGTAAAAACGGATAAATGAGCGTAATGTTATGCCGTTTTAAGGTTTTACACCTTTGCACCTCAAGCGGAAGGAGGAAAGGTATCAAGAGAATTTAGAGTGCAAGAAATGTCGGATGCGATCGTACCAGTACTAACGCACTGGATCCCATCAGAACTCCGAAGCTAAGCCTACTTGGGCGAGAGTAGTACTAGGATGGGTGACCCCGTGGGAAGTCCTCGTGTTGCATCCCTCTTTTTAGGCAAAATTTGTATCTTACTTCTTTTAATGTATAGGCGGTATGACTAATAAATTCACAAATGAGTTATAAGTAGTGTAAACGAAATAGATTTTTTTTTATACGAAATAACAAATTTTTAAAGCTAATAGTTATGAAAAAAAACAAAAAAGCAATATATAGTAAATAAGGAAAATATTTACAGGCTTAACATCGTTGCACTTGACACGTCACTACGCCTTGGCCTCGAAGGCGACATCATAAAACGTCTACTTGCGACGTCACCGTTCCATGCGGCCTAGTGTGATAGGTATGTAGCTAGGCCTTACGGGCCCTCTAATTGTGATATTATCGTCGAGCGCGGCGTGTTGTTGTTGATCAATGCCTTTACCCACGAAAAATAGTTGAAATCAAAAGAGGAATTGTGTAAAAACGGATAAATGAGCGTAATGTTATGCCGTTTTAAGGTTTTACACCTTTGCACCTCAAGCGGAAGGAGGAAAGGTATTTAAAGAATTTAGAGTGCAAGAAATGTCGAATGCGATCGTACCAGTACTAACGCACTGGATTCCATCAGAACTCCGAAGCTAAACGTGCTTGGGCGAGAGTAGTACTAGGATGGGTGAACCCCTGGGAAGTCCTCGTGTTGCAACCCTCTTTTTAGGCAAAATTTGTATATTACTTGTTTTAATATATCGGCGGTATGTCTAATAAATTCACAATTGAGTTTTAAGCAGTGTAAACGAAAGAGATAATTATTAACACGATATAACAATATTTTTAAAGCTAATAGTTATGAAAAAAAATCAAAAAAGCAATATATAGTAGATAAGGAAAATATTTACGGGCTTAACACCGTTGCACTTGACACGTCACTATGCCTAGTCCTCGAAGGCGACATCCGTAAAACGACTAGTAGCGACGTCGCCGTTCCATGTGGCCTAGTGTGATAGGCATGAAGCTAGGCCTTACGGGCCCTCTAATTGTAATATTATCGTCGAGCGCGGCTTGTTGTTGTTGGTCAATGCTTTTGCCCGCAAAAAATAGTTCAAATCAAAAGAGGAATTGCATAAAACGGATAAATGAGCGTAAAGTTATGTCGTTTTGAGGTTTTACACCTTCGCACCTAAAGCGGAAGGAGGAATGGTATTAAGAGAATTTAGAGTGCAAGGAATGTCGGATGCGATCATACCAGCCCTAACGCAATGGATCCCATCGGAACTCCGAAGCTAAGCGTGCTTTGGTGAGAGTAGTACTAGGATGGGTGACCCCCTGGGAAATCCTCGTGTTGCATCCCTCTTTTTAGGCAAAATTCGTATCTTACTTCTTTTAATGTATCGGCAGTATGTCTAATAAATTCACAAATGAGTTTTAAGCAGTGTAAATAAAATAGATATTTTTTTACACGAAATTACCATATTTTTAAAGCTAATAGTTATGAAAAAAATCAAAAAAGCAATTTATAGTAAATAAGGAAAATATTTACGGGCTTAACATCATTGCATTTGACACGTCACTACGCATTGCCTCGAAGGCGACATCCGTAAAAAGTCTCATTGCGACATCGAAGTTCCGTTCGGCCTAGTGAGATAGGCATGTAGCTAGGACTTACGGGCCCTCTTATATTGATATTACCGTCGAGCGCGACTTGTTGTTGTTAGTCATTGCCTTTGCCCGCGAACCATAGTTGAAATCAAAAGAGGAATTGCGTAGAGCGGATAAATAAGGGTAAAGTTATGTTGTTTTAAGGTTTTACACTTTCTCACCTAAAGCGGAAGGAGGAAGGCATTAAGAGAATTTAGAGTGCAAGAAATGTCGTATGCGATCATACCAGCACTAACGCACCGGATCCCATCAGAACTCCGAAGCTAAGTGCGCTTGGGCGAGAGTAGTACTGGGATGGGTGACCCCCTGGGAAGTCCTCGTGTTGCATCCCTCTTTTTAGGCAAAATTTGTATCTTACTTCTTTTAATGTATCGGCGGTATGTCTAATAAATTCACAAATGAGTTTTAAGCAGTGTAAACGAAATAGATATTTTTTTACACGAAATAACAATATTTCTAAAGCTAATAGTTATGAAAAAAAATCAAAAAAGCAATATATAGTAAATAAGGAAAATATTTACGGGCTTAACATCATTGCATTTGACACGTCACTACGCCTTGCCTCGTAGGCGACATCCGTAAAAAGTCTCATTGCGACATCGAAGTTCCGTTCGGCCTAGTGAGATAGGCATGTAGCTAGGACTTACGGGCCCTCTTATATTGATATTATCGTCGAGCGCGACTTGTTGTTGTTAGTCATTGCCTTTGCCCGCGAACCATAGTTGAAATCAAAAGAGGAATTGCGTAGAGCGGATAAATGAGCGTAAAGTTATGTTGTTTTAAGGTTTTACACTTTCGCACCTAAAGCGGAAGGCGGAAAGGCATTAAGAGAATTTAGAGTGCAAGAAATGTCGAATGCGATTATACCAGCACTAACGCACCAGATCCCATCAGAACTTCGAAGCTAAGCGCGCTTGGGCGAGAGTAGTACTGGGATGGGTGACCCCCTGGGAAGTCCTCGTGTTGCATCCCGCTTTTTAGGCAAAATTTGTATCTTACTTCTTTTAATATATCGACTGTATGTCTAATAAATTCACAAATGAGTACTAAGCAGTGTAAATAAAATAGATATTTTTTATACACGAAATAACAATATTTTTAAAGCTAATAGTTATGAAAAAAAATATCAAAATAGCAATATATAGTAAATAAGGAAACTATTTACGGGCTTAACATCGTTGCGCTTGACACGTCACTATGCCTTGGCCTCGAAGGTGACATCCGTAAAACGTCTAGTTGTGACATCGCTGTTCTATGCGGCCTAGTGTGATAGGTATGTATCTGGGCCTTACGGGCCCTCTAATTGTGGTATTATGGTCGAGCGCAGCTTGTTGTTGTTGGTCATTGCCTTTGCTCGCGAACAATAGTTGAAATCAAAAGAGGAATTGCGTAAACCAGATAAATAAGCGTAAAGATATGTTGTTTTAAGGTTTTACACTTTCGCACCTAAAGCGGAAGGAGGAAAGGCATTAAGAGAATTTAAAGTGCAAGAAATGTCGGATGCGATCATACCAGCACTAACGCACCGGATCCCATCAGAACTTCGAAGCTAAGGGCGCTTGTGCGCGAGTAGTACTGGGATGGGTGACCCCTTGGGAAGTCCTCGTGTTGCATCCCTCTTTTTAGGCAAACTTTGAATCATACTTCTTTTAATGCATCGGCGGTATGTCTAATAAATTCACAAATGAGTTTTAAGGAGTGTAACCGAAATAGATATTTTTTTACACGAAATAACAGTATTTTTAAAGCTAATAGTTATGAAAAAAATCAAAACAGAAATATATAGCAAATAAGGAAAATATTTACGGGCTTAACACCATTGCACTTGACACGTGTCAATGCCTTGGCCACGAAGGTGACATCCGTAAAACGTCTAGTTGCGACGTCGCCGTTCCATGCGGCCTAGTGTGATAGGCATGTACCTAGGCCTTACGGGCGCTCTAATTGTAATATCATCGTCGAGCGCGGCTTGTTGTTGTCGGTCAATGCCTTTGCCCGCGAAAAATAGTTGAAATAAAAAGAGTAAATGCGTAAAACGGATAAATGAGCGTAAAGTTATGTCGTTTTAAGGTTTTACACCTTCGCACCTAAAGCGAAAGGAGGAAAGGTATTATGAGAATTTAGAGTGTAAGGAACGTCGGATGCGATCATACCAGCACTAACGCACCGGATCTCATCAGAACTCCGAAGATAAGCTTGCTTGGGCGAGAGTAGTACTAGGATGGGTGACCCCTTGGGAAGTCGTCGTGTTGCATCCCTCCTTTTAGGCAAAATTTGTATCTTACTTCTTTTAATGTATCAGCGGTATGTCTAATAAATTCACAAATGCGTTTTAAGCGGTGTAAACGAAATAGATATTTTTTTACACGAAATAACAATATTTTTAAAGCTAATAGTTATGAAAAAAATCAAAAAGCAATATATACTAACTAAGGAAAATATTTACGGGCTTAACACTGTTGCACTTGACACGTCACTACGCCTTGGCCTCGAAGGCGATATCCGTAAAACGTCTAGTTGCGACATCGCTGTTCCATGCGGCCTAGTGTGATAGGCATGTAGCTAGGCTTTACGGGCCCTCTAATTGTGATATTATCGTCGAGCGCGGCTTGGTATTGTTGGTCAATGCCTTTGCCTGTGAAAAATAGTTGAAATCAAAAGAGGAATTAAGTAAAACGGATAAATGAGCGTAAAGTTATGTTGTTTTAAGGTTTTACACTTTCGCACCTAAAGCAGAAGGAGGAAAGGCATTAAGAGAATTTAGAGTGCAACGAATGTCGGATGCCGCTCATTTAATGTATCGAAAGTATGTCTAATTAATTCACAAATGAGTTTTAAGCAGTGTAAACGATATCGATATTTTTTTACACGAAATAACAATATTTTTAAAGCTAATAGTTATGAAAAAAATCAAAAAAGAAATATATACTAAATAAGGAAAATATTTATGGGCTTAACACCGTTGCAGTTGACACATCACTATGCCTTGGCCTCGAAGGCGACATCCGTAAAATGTCTAGTTGCGATGTCGCCGTTCCATGCGGCCTAGTGTGATAGGCATGTAGCTAGGCTTTACGGTACCTCTATTTGTGATATTATCATCGAGCGCGGCTTGGTTTTGTTGGTCAATGCCTTTGCCCGCGAAAAATAGTTGAAATCAAAAGAGGAATTGCGTAAAACGGATAAATGAGCGTAAAGTTATGTGGTTTGAAGGTTTTACACCTTCGCACCTAAAGCGGAAGGAGGAAAGGTATTAATAGAATTTAGAGTGCAAGGAATGTCGGATGTGGTCATACCAGCACTAACGCATCGGATCTCACAAGAACAACGAAGCTAAGCGTGCTTGGGCGAGAGTAGAACTGGGATGGGTAACCGCCTGGGATGTCCTCGTGTTGCATCCCTCTTTTTAGGCAAAATTTGTATCTTACTTCTTTTAATGTATCAGTGGTATGTCTAATAAATTCACAAATGAGTTTTAAGTAGTATAAACGAAATATATATTTGTTTACATTAAATAACAATATTTTTAAAGCTAATAGTTATGAAATAAATCAAAAAAGACATATATAGTAAATAAGAAAAATATTTACGAGCTTAACACCGTTGCACTTGACACGTCACTATGCCTTGGCCTCGAAGGCGACATCCGTAAAATGTCTAGTTGCGACGTCGCCGTTCCATGCGGCCTAGTGTGATAGGCATGTAGCTAGGCTTTACGGGCCCTCTAATTGTGATATTATCGTCGAGCGCGGCTTGATTTTGTTGGTCAATGCCTTTGCCCGCGAAACATAGTTGAAATCAAAAGAGGAACTACGTAAAAGGGATAAATGAGCTTAAAGTTATGTCGTTTTAAGGTTTTACACCTTCGCACCTAAAGCGGAAGGAGGAAAGGTATTGAGAGAATTTAGAGTGCAAGGAATGTCGGATGCGATCATACCAGCACTAACGCATCGGATCCCTTCAGAACTACGAAGCTAAGCGTGCTTGGGCGAGAGTAGTACTAGGATGGGTGACCGCCTGGGAAGTCCTCATGTTGTATCCCTCTTTTTAGGCAAAATTTGTATCTTACTTCTTTTAATGTATCGGCGGTATGTCTAATAAATTCACAAATGAGTTTTAAGCAGTGTAAACAAAATACTCTCTCCATTTCAATTTATGTGAACCTATTTCCTTTTTAGTCCGCGCCAAAAAGAATGACCTCTTTCCTTATTGGGAAATAATTTACCTTTATACAATGATTAATAGCCACAATAAATATATGTACCTCATTTACACCACAAGTTCAAAAGTCTACTCTCTTTTCTTAAACTCCGTGCCCAGTCAAATAGGTTCACATAAATTGAAACAGTGGGAGTAGATATTTTTTTTAAACGAAATAACAATATTAATAAAGCTAATAGTTATGAAAAAAATCAAAAAAGCAATTTATAGTAAATAAGGAAAATATTTCCGGGCTTAAAATTGTTGCACTTGACACGTCACTGCGTCATGGCCTCGAAGGCAACATCCGTAAAAAGTCTCATTGCGACGTCGCCGCTCCATGTGGCCTAGTGTGATAGGCATGTCTCTGGGCATTACGGGCCCTCTAATTGTGATATTATCGTCGAGCGCGGCTTGGTTTTGTTGGTCAATGCCTTTGCCCGCGAAAAATAGTTGAAATCAAAAGAGGATTTGCGTAAAACGGATAAATGAGCGTAAAGTTATGTCGTTTTAAGGTTTTACACCTTCGCACCTAAAGCGGAAGGAGGAAAAGTATTAAGAGAATTTAGAGTGCAAGGAATGTCGGATGCGATCATACCAGCACTAACGCACTGGATCCCATCAGAACTACGAAGCTAAGCGTGCTTGGGCGAGAGTAGTACTAGGATGGGTGACCGCCTAGGAAGTCCTCGTGTTGCATCCCTCTTTTTAGGCAAAATTTGTATCTTCTTTTAATGTATCAGCGGTATGTCTAATAAATTTACAAATGAGTTTTAAGCAGTGTAAACGAAATAGATATTTTTTTACACGAAATAACAATATTTTTAAAGCTAATAATTATGAAAAAAATCAAAAAAGAAATATATAGTAAATAAGGAAAATATTTACGGGCTTAACACCGTTGCACTTGACACGTCACTACGCCTTGGCCTCGAAGGCGACATCCGTAAAATGTCTAGTTGCGACGTCACCGTTCCATGCGGCCAAGTGTGATAGGCATGTAGCTAGGATTTTACACGCCCTCTAATTGTGATATTATCGTTGAGCGCGGCTTGATTTTATTGGTCAATGCCTTTGCCCACGAAAGATAGTTGAAATCAAAAGAGGATTTGCGTAAAACGGATAAATGAGCGTAAAGTTATGTCGTTTTAAGGTTTTACACCTTCGCACCTAAAGCGGAAGGAGGAAAGGTATTAAGAGAATTTAGAGTGCAAGGAATGTCGGATGCGATCATACCAGCACTAACGCACCGGATCCCATCAGAACTCCGAAGCTAAGCATGCTTGGGCGAGAGTAGTACTAGGATGGGTGACCCCCTGGGAAGACCTCGTGTTGCTTCCCTCTTTTTAGGCAAAATTTGTATCTTACTTCTTTTAATGTATCAACGGTATGTCTAATAAATTCACAAATGAGTTTTAAGTAGTGCAAACAAAATAGATATTATTTTACATGAAATAACAATATTTTTAAAGCTAATAGTTATGAAAAAAATCAAAAAAGCAATATATAGTAAATAAGGAAAATATTTACTGGCTTAACAACGTTGCACTTGACACGTCACTATGCCTTGGCCTCGAAGGCGACATCCGTAAAACGTCTAGTTACGACGTCGCCGTTCCATGCGGCCTAGTGTGATAGGCATGTAGCTAGGCCTTACGGGCTCTCTAATTGTGATATTATCGTCGAGCGCATCTTGTTGTTGTTGGTCAATGCCTTTGCCCGCGAAAAATAGTTGAAATCAAAAGAGGAATTGCTGAAAAACGGATAATTGAGCGTAAAGTTATGTTGTCACGGCCAAAATTAACCCTCCGTAAGGTGTCGTGATGGCACCTAGTCTTTACGACTAGGTAAGCCTAATATTACGAAAAATATAATGAAAACACAACATTCTTAAAGATCAACAACATATTGTGAATAGCCAAGAGTAGTACCACTCGGCATATACAAAATAATTTTCCAAGACCTGGAATATCACTAAGTCACAAGCTACTATAATCTATGTAGTTCTATACAAAAGTCTGAAGATAATAAAGAAAGACTCTAGGCGAGGGAGTAGAAGGGGACTCCAAAGATCATCGTACGCGAGCAGTAGTACCTTGAAGACTCCTAAAATCAGCAGCACGCACTAACCCCGAGGCTTATAGCTCGCACCTGGATCTGCACATGAAAACATGTGCAGGGAAGGGCATGAGTACACCACAATGGTACTCCGTAAGTGCCAAGCCTAACCTCGGTCGAGTAGTGACGAGGTCAGGTCAAGGCCCTACCGGAGTAAATATAATAAATTAAATAGTAAAATATATAAGTAAAATTTACGGTAACACAGTTAAAGAAATTCTCGAAAACTTAACAGTTAAGGGAGCCCTCGGCTCAGAACAAGGTAAACACAGTGGGGAACCTCTCGGGATACCGTCCCGTAGTTCCAAATGAATATGCAGTACAGGGGAATCTCTCGGAATATGTCCGTAGTCCCAAAGTAAATATGCAGTGCCGGGGGATCTCCCGGAATACGTCCTTAGTCCCAAAGTATATATGCAGTGCTGGGGGATCTCCCGGAATACGTCCGTAGTCCCAAAGTAAATATGCAGTACAGGGGGATCTCCCGGAATATGTCCATAGTCCCAAAGTAAATATGCAACGCAAGATAAAATGACAGGTATGGCATCGAGTTATACAATTTATACCGGACACAGATAAGGAAAATAGGGACTTGACTAAGCATGGCGCACAGAATGTCAATTAGGCAGTTAAAACACATAAGCATGCTTCTCTAGTCTAAGTTTAACAATTTAACATATTAGTGCAATTTAATAAGGAAAAACAGTTTATGATTTAGAAAGGAAAAATGGTATTTTTGCAATAATAGCCCGTGTACGTACTCGTCACCTCATGTACACGACGCCCACACATCAATTAATATCAAACACCTTAAGGGAAAAGTCCCCAACACAAGGTTAGGCAAGCCACTTACCTCGAGTCAAACTCAACTAATCGGTCACAATTCCTTTCCCACAAATATCCGGCTCTGAATGGCCCAGATCTAGCCAAAAGGAATTGCGTATCATAAATACAACAATAATAGACTCGTCTAATTAACGAAATCAACATTTAACGAAAATTCCGAAATTTAACTCAAAATAATACCCGTGCGGCCCACATCTCGGAATCGGGTAACACTCACAAAATACGAACACTCATTCACTCACAAGTCTAACCATATAAAAATTTCTCAAATCTGACCACAAATCCCCTTTCAAAACTCGAAATCTTTGTTGAAGAAGTTCTTCCACATTTTTTCCAATTTCAACCCCTAAATCCGAAATTAAATGGTGAAATCAACCAGAGATTAGTGGAATATAAGCATAAAGGAGTAGGAATCATTACCCAAAAACTTCCTCCGAAAATCTCTCCAAATTTTGCCTTCTACCGAGCTCTCAATAAAATATTTGTGTTATGAACTCAACCCTCGTTTTTGAACCTTAAATTCTGCCCAGGTGCGTTCTTCTTCAGGAACGCGACACCGCGGTCGCGAACGCGATGAAAAATCTTCCACTGGCCTAAAATTCCTCCTTCGTGAAGGCGAGGGTACTCTCGCGAACGCGTACCTTCCATTGACGGCCCCCTTCGCGAACGCGGGAACGTCTTAGCGAACGCGTAGGCTTAATGCCCAAAGCTTCCTCTGCCCCGTTCCTCTACGCGAACGCGAGGACCATATCGCGAATGCGTAGGCTTAAGGTCCCACATGTTCACGAATGCGGGAACATCATCGCGAACATGAAGAATAACTTAGCTGCCTTTCCCAGATTCTCTACGCGATCGTGAGGCACCTTTCGCGAACGCGATGATGGATTTCTCTGCAATAAAACACCAGAAATTTGCTACTTCTCTAAGTCCAAAAATGACCCGTTGAGCATCTAAAACACACCTGAGGCCCCCGGGACCTCGACCAAACATACCAACCAATCCTAAAACACCATACGAACTTAGTCAAGCTCTCAAATCACATCAAACAATGCTAAAATCAGAAATCATCCTCCAATTCAAACTTAAAGAACTTGAAACTTCAAAATTCTACAACCGATGCCGAAACCTATCAAATCACGTCTGATTGACCTCAAATTTTGCGCACAAGTCATAATCAACATTACAGACCTACTCCAACTTCCCGAATTGGAAAACGACCCCGATATCAAAAAAATTCCACTACCGGCCAAAACTCCAAAAATTTAACTTTCGCCATTTCAAGTCTAAATGAGTTACGGACCTCCAAAACACAATCTGGACACGCCCCTAAACCCAAATTCACCTAACGGAGCTAACGGAATGGACAAAATTCTATTCCGGAGTCGTGTTCACACAGTTTCGACTACGGTCCAAATACTAAGGCTTAAGCTCTCATTTAGGGACTAAGTGTCCCAAAACACTCCAAAACTCAAAACCAATCAATCCGGCAAGTCACAATAGCAGAAATAGATATGAGGAAAGCAATTAACAGGGGTTCGGGGCTCTAACTCTCAAAATGACCGACCGGGTCGTTGCATCCTCCCACTCTTAAAACAATCATTCGTCCTCGAACGATTATAAAGACATACCTGAAACCGTGAAAAGATGAGGGTATTGGCTGCGCATATCCTGCTCGGTCTCCTAAGTTGCCTCCTTGACCGGCTGACCCCTCCACTGCACCTTTAATGAAGCAATATTCTTTGACCTGAGCTTTCTGACCTGCCTGTCCAAAATGGCTACTGGCTCCTCAACATAAGATAGATCCTTGTCCAACTGGACTGAGCTGAAATCCAATAAATGAGTTGGATCACCGTGATAATTTCGGAGCATAGACACGTGGAATACCGGGTGGACTCCTGCTAGGCTAGGAGGCAAGACAAGCTCATAAGCAACCTCCCCAACTCGCTGCAATATCTAAAAAGGACCAATGAACCTCGAGCTCAGCTTGCCCTTCTTCCCGAACCTCATGAAGCCCTTCATAGGCGATACCCGAAGCAAGACCCGCTCACCAACCATAAATTCCAAGTCACGAACATTTCGGTCTGCATAACTCTTCTGCCTGGACTGGGCTGTGCAAAGTCTCTCTTGAATCACCTTCACCTTATCCAAGGCATCCTAGACTAAATCTGTACCCAACAATCAGGCCTTGCCCGGCTCAAACCATCCCACTGGGGACTGGAACCGCCTACCATACAAAGCCTCGTACGGTGCCATCTGAATACTGGACTGGTAACTGTTATTGTAAGCGAACTCTGTAAGTGGCAAGTATTGGTCTCATGACCCTCCGAACTACATCACACAGGCACGGAGCATATCCTCAAGAATCTGAATCATGCACTCGGACTGCCCGTCTGTCTGAGGGTGAAAGGCTGTGCTCAACTCCACCCTAGTACCCAACTCCTGTTGTACGGCTCTCCAAAACCGTGATGTGAACTGTGTACCTCTATCTGAAATGATGGATACTGGAATACCATGAAAGCGGACAATCTCTCTGATATAAATCTCAGCCAACCTCTCAGAAGAATAAGTGGTCAACACTGGAATAAAATGAGCTGACTTGGTCAGCAGATGCACGATCACCCAAATAGCATCGAACTTTCTCAAAGTCCGTGGAAGTCCAACTACAAAGTCCATGGTGATCCGCTCCCACTTCCACTCTGGGATCTCTAACCTATGAAGTAATCCACCCGGCCTCTGGTGCTTATATTTGACCTGCTGACAGTTGAGACACTTGGCCACAAACCTAACTATATCCTTCTTTATCCTCCTCCACCAATAGTGTTGTCTCATATCCTGCTACATCTTCACGGCACTGGGATGAATGGAGTATCGCGAACTATGGGCCTCCTCGAGAATCAACTCCCGAATCCCATATACATTGGGCACACAGATCCGGCCATGCATCCTCATCACACCGTCATCACTAATAGTCACATCGCTGGCATCACCTCGTCGAACCCTGTCTTGAAGAACTAGAAGATGAGGATCATCATACTGGCGCTCCTTGATACGGTCATAAAGAGAAGACCGAGCAACCACACAAGCTAATACCCGGCTAGGCTCTGAAATATCTAATCTCACGAACTGACTGGCTAAGGCCTGAACATCCAAGGCTAAGGGCCTCTCAGCTGCCGGAAGATATTCCAAACTCCCCAAACTCTCTGCCCGGCGACTCAAGGTGTCGGCCACTACATTGGCCTTTCCCGGGTGGTACAATATAGTGATATCATAGTCTTTAAGTAGATCCAACCACCTCCGCTGACGCAAATTAAGGTCCTTCTGCCTGAACAAGTGCTGCAAACTCCGGTGATCAGTGTAAATCTCATAGGGAACACCGTACAAATAATGACACCAGATCTTCAGGGCGTGAACAATAGCTGCTAATGCGAGATCATGAATCGGATAATTCTTCTCATGCACCTTCAACTGTCTAGATGCGTAGGCAATCACCCTATTGTCCTGCATCAATACTGCTCCAAGGCCAATCCTCGAGGCATCATAATAGACAGTGTAGGACCCCGAACCTGTAGGCAATACTAATATTGGAGCTGTAGTCAAATCTGTCTTGAGCTTTTGAAAGCTCTCCTCACACTCCTTGGTCCACCTGAACGGAGCACCCTTCTGGGTCAGCCTGGTCATAGGTGCTGCAATGGATGAAAATCCCCCCACAAAGTGACGGTAATACCCCGCCAAACCAAGGAAATTACGGATCTCCGTAGCTGAGGATGGTCTGGGCCAACTCTGCACTGCCTCCACCTTCTTCGGATACACCTTGATCCCATCACAAGACACTATGTGGCCCAAGAATGCCACTGAATCAAGCCAGAATTCAAACTTAGAAAATTTTGCATACAATATTTTCTCCCTCAAAGTTTGAAGCACGGTCCTCAGGTGCTGCTCATGATCTTCCCGAGACCGGGAATATAGCAGGATGTCATCAATAAACACAATGACGAAGGAATCAAGATAAGGCCGGAACACACTGTTCATCAAATGTATAAAGGCTGCTGGGGCATTGGTCAGCCCAAATGACATGACAAGAAACTCATAGTGACCATATCTGGTCCTGAAAGTAGTCTTCGGGATGTCCGGCTCCCAAATCTTCAATTGATGATAGCCAGAACACAAGTCAATCTTGGAAAACACCCTGGCACCCTGTAACTGATCAAATAAATCATCGATGCGAGGCAAAGGATACATGTTCTTCACTGTAACCTTGTTCAACTACCGATAATCAATACACATACGCATAGAACCATCCTTCTTCTTCACAAATAAGACCGGAGCACCCCAAGGTGATACACTGGGCCTGATGAAACCCTTATCAAGCAACTCCAGCAACTGCTCCTTCAACTCCTTCAACTCAGGAGGAGCCATACGGTAGGGAGGAATAGAAATGGGCTGAGTGCCCGGGAACAAATCAATGCCGAAATCAATATCTCTATCGGGCGGCATACCCGGAAGATTAGCTGGAAACACATCAGGGAATTCCCTCACTACTGGGACTGACTCAACTATAGGGGTATCAATACTGACATCTCTCACATAGGCCAAATACGCATCACACCCCTTTTCAACCATTCGCTGAGCCTTAAGGAATGAAATGACCCTGCGGGGAGTATACTCTAAGGTACCTCTTCACTCTAATCTCGGCAATCCTGGCATAGCCAGCGTCACGGTCTTAGCATGAAAATCAAGAATAGCATAATGGGACGACAACCAATCCATGCCCAAGATAACATCAAAATCTACCATACTGAGTAATAACAAATCGGCTCTGGTCTCAAAACCACTAAGAGCAATCAAACACGACCGATATACATGATCCACAATGAGCGAATCTCCCACGGGAGTAGATAAATAAACATGGGAACTCAAAGAATCCCAAGATATCCCCAAATGTGGAGCAAAATAAGAAGACACATATAAATACGTAGAGCCTGGGTCAAATAATACTGATGCATCCCTATGACAGACAGGGACGATACCTATGATGACTGAATCTGAAGCAACGGCCTCTGAACGGGCTGGAAGGGCATAGTACCTGGCCTGGCCTCCCCTCTAGGGCGACCTCTACCTCCCCGACCTCCGCCACGAGCTGCCTGAGAAGGTGGGGTGGTAGCTGGGGAGGGAAGAATGGCGGAGGGCTCAGTGGAGCACGTGGAGGTTGATAAGTCTATGGAGGTGCACCCCTCCTGGCTCTGGGGAAATCTCTATCCATGCGACGCGTGTCACCATACTCAAAACAACCCCTCAGAGGATGCGACGGCTGATACTGACTCGGACCTGGCCTGCTAGACTGCCCGGTAATAGAACTCGAGTAGGAGGCATACTGGATACTGGCGGTGCATAATAAGGCTCCTGAGGTCTAGGAGGAGCTGGAACACCGCTGGCTGCTGGAAGAGCTGAATGAACAGGGCGACTCACAAAACCCCTACCATAGCGTGCTGCTGGCGCACGAGCTCCTAAATAATGACCAGTCTCTCGAGACCTCTTGGCCTCTCTCACCTCTCTGTCCCGGGCAAACATGCCCTCCACTCTCCTGGAAATGCTCACTGCTTGTTGATAAGTGATGTCCATCTCCAACCCCTGGCCATACTGGTCCGAATACTGGGGTGGAGTCCCTCAATAAAGCGACGAACTCTCTCTCTAACTGTAGCAACCAGAGCCGGTGCATGGCGAGCTAACTCGCTAAAACGGACTGCATACTCCGACACAGTCATAGCACCCTGATGCAGCTGCTCAAACTCTGCGCACCAAGCATCCTTGAGGCTCTGGGGAGCACACTCACACAAGAATATCTCTAAAAACTGAGTCCAAGTGAGTGAGGTTTCCTCGTCTGGACTACTCAGCTCATAGGCACGCCACCACTGATATGTCGCTCCCCTCAGCTGGAAAGCGGTGAAAGAAACCCCACTCGTCTCCACAATGCCCATAGTGCAGAGAATACGATGACACTCCTCAAGAAAACCCAGAGCATCATCTAAATCTAGTCCGCTGAAAGTAGGTGGATGGTACTTCTTGTACCTCTCAAGTCTGAGCTGCTCTGCCTCAGAAGCAGCTACCCTAATCTCATGCTGAACCGGAGCCACTAGGGGCATAGGAATATACTCGGGGGCCTGATCAACCTGGACCCTCTGCTCAAGAGTGCGGGCTACGGGAGTCTGTGCCCCTACCCCGGCTTGAGATGTAGCGGGAGCTATCGGAAATAGTCCAGCCTGAGCCAGAGTGCTGAACATGCTCATGAACTGAGCTAAAGTCTCCTACAGGGCTGGAGTAGCAATAGGGATCTTCGGTGCTGGCCCTCCAGCTGGAGCTGCTGGGGGCTCCTCTGACGCAGCTCTCGCAGGTGCTCGGGCTGCACCGCGTGGTCATCCTCTACCCCGACCCCGGCCTCTGGCGGCTCTGACAGGGGACTCGGGTGCCTGATTGTCGGTCCTCTCGGTACGGGTCCTCACCATCTGTGAGAAAGAATAGAATAGAATCTTAGAATTCTTTATGTCAATAACTCGCACGACAAGGAAATCAAAGAAGTATGATTATTCTAAACAGTTACATAGCCTCCCGAAGATAAGTACGGACGTCTCTACACCGATCCGCGTGACTCTAATAAAACGGCTTGTGACTCAGGACTCCTATGAACCTAGTGCTCTGATACCAACTTGTCACGACCTAAATTAACCCTCCGTAAGGTGTTGTGATGACACCTAGTCTTTACTACTAGGTAAGCCTAATATTACGAAAAATATAAAGAAAACACAACATTCTTAAAGATCAACAGCATATTGTGAATAGCCAAGAGTAGTACCACTCGGCATATACAAAATAATTTTCCAAGACCCGGAATATCACTAAGTCACAAGCTGCTATAATCTATGTAGTTCTATAAAAAAAGTCTAAAGATAATCAGCAGCACGCAAGCAGATCTGCGGACCCCGAAGGGGACTTGAAGGGGACTACGAACCTTGAAGCCTCCTAAAATCAGCAGCACGCACTAACCCCGAGGCTGATAGCTTGCACCTAGATCTGCACACGAAAACAAGTGCAGGGAAGGGCATGAGTACACCACAGTGGTACCAAGTAAGTGCCAAGCCTAACCTCGGTCGAGTAGTGACGAGGTCAGGTCAAGGCCCTACCGGAGTAAAAATAATATATTAAACAGTAAAAGATATAAGTAAAATTTACAGTAACACATTTAAAGAAATTCTCGAAAATTTAATAGTTAAGGGAGCCCTCGGCTCAGAACAAGGTAAACACAGTAGGGAACCTCCCGGGATACCGTCCCGTAGTTCCAAATGAATATGCAGTACAGGGGGATCTCCCGGAATACGTCTGTAGTCCCAAAGTAAATATGCAGTATAGGGGGATCTCCCAGAATACGTCTGTAATCCCAAAGTAAATATGCAGCGCAAGATAAAATGGCAGGTATGGCATCGAGTTATACAGTTTATACCGGACACAGATAAGGAAAATAGGGACTTAACTAAGCATGGCGCACAGAATGTCAATTAGGCAGTTAAAACACATAAGCATGCTTCTCTAGTCTAAGTTTAACAATTAAACATATTAATGCAATTTAATAAGGAAAAACAATTTATGATTTAGAAAGGAAAAATAGGATTTTTGCAATAATAGCCCGTGTACGTACTCATCACCTCACGTACACGGCCCCCACACATCAATTAATATCAAACACCTTAAGGGAAAAGTCCCCAGCACAAGGTTAGGCAAGCCACTTACCTCGAGTCAAGCTCAACTAATCGGTCACAATACCTTTCTCACGAATATCCGGCTCTGAATGGCCCAAATCTAGCCAAAAGAAATTATGTATCATAAATACAACAATAATAGACTCATCTAATTAACGAAATCAACATTTAACGAAAATTCCGAAATTTAACTCAAAATAATGCTCGTGGGGCTCACATCTCGGAATCGGGTAACACTCACACAATACGAACACTCATTCACTCACGAGTCTAACCATATAAAAATTTCTCAAATCTGACCAGAAATCCCCTTTTAAAACTCGAAATCTTTGTTGAAGAAGTTCTTCCAAATTTTTCCCAATTTCAACCCCAAAATCTGAAATTAAATGATGAAATCAACCATAGATTAGTGGAATATAACCATAAAGGAGTTAGGAATCATTACCCAAAAACTTCCTCCGAAAATCTCTCCAAATTTCGCCTTCTACCGAGCTCTCAATTAAATATTTGTGTTATGAACTCAACCCTCATTTTGAACCTTAAATTCTGCCCAGGTGCGTTCTTCTTCGCGAACGCGACACCACGGTCGCGAATGCGATGAACAATCTTCCACTAGCCCAAAATTCTTCCTTCGCGAATGCGAGGGTACTCTCGTAAATGCGTACCTTCCACTGACGGGCCCCTTCGCGAACGCGGGAACCTCTTAGCGAATGCGTAGGCTTAATGCCCGAAGCTTCCTCTGCCCCGTTCCTCTACGCGAACGCGAGGACCATATCGCGAATGCGTAGGCTTAAGGTCCCACACCTTCGCGAACGCGAAGAACAACTTAGCTGCCTTTCCCAGATTCTCTACGCGATCGTGAGGCACCTCTCGCAAATGCGATGAAGGATTTCTCTGCAATAAAACACCAGAAATCTGCTACCTCTCTAAGTCCAAAAATGACCCGTTGAGCATCTGAAACACACCCGAGGCCCCCGGCACCTCGACCAAACATACCAACCAATCCTAAAGCACCATACGAACATAGTCGAGCTCTCAAATCACATCAAACAATGCTAAAATCACAAATCACCCTCCAATTCAAACTTAAAGAACTTGAAACTTCAAAATTCTACAACCGATGCCGAAATCTATCAAATCACGTCCGATTGACCTCAAATTTTGCGCACAAGTCATAATCAACATTACGGACCTACTTCAACTTCTTGAATTGGAAAACGACCCCGTTATCAAAAAATTCCACTACCGGCCCAAAACTCCAAAAATTCAACTTTTGCCATTTCAAGCCTAAATGAGCTACGGACCTCCAAAACACAATTTGGACATACCCGTAAACCCAAATTCACCTAACGGAACTAACGGAACCGACAAAATTCCATTCTGGAGTCGTATTCACACAGTTCCGACTACGGTCCAAATCCTAAGGTTTAAGCTCTCATTTAAGGACTAAGTGTCCCAAAACACTCTGAAACTCAAAACTAATCATTCCGGCAAGTCACAATAGCAGAAATAGATATGAGGAAAGAAGTTAACAGGGGTTCGGGGCTCTAACTCTCAAAACGACCGGTCGGGTCATTACATATGTCGTTTTAAGGTTTTACACCTTCGCACCTAAAGCGGAAGGAGGAAAGGTATTAAGAGAATTTAGAGTGTAAGGAATGTCGGATGCGATCATACCATTACTAACACACCGGATCCCATCAGAACTCCGAAGCTAAGCGTGCTAGGGCGAGAGTAGTACTAGGATGGGTGACCCCCTGGGAAGTCCTCATGTTGCATCCCTCTTTTTAGGAAAAATTTGTATCTTACTTCTTTTAATGTATCGGCGCTATGTCTAATAAATTCACAAATGAGTTTTAAGCAGTGTAAACGAAATAGATATTTTTTTACACGATATAATAATATTCTTAAAGTTAATAGTTATGGAAAAAAAATCAAAAAAGCAATATATAGTAAATAAGGAAAACATTTACGGTCTTAACACTGTTACACTTGACACGTCACTACGCCTTGGCCTCGAAGGCGACATCCGTAAAACGTCTAGTTGCGACTTCGCCGTTCCATGCGGCCTAGTGTGATAGGCATGTAGCTAGGCCTTACGGGCCCTCTAATTGTGATATTATCATCGAGCGCAGCTTGTTGTTGTTGGTCAATGCCTTTGCCCGTGAAAAATAGATGAAATCAAAAGAGAAATTGCGCAAACCGGATAAATGAGAGTAAAGTTATGTCGTTTTAAGGTTTTACACCTTCCCAGCTAAAGCGGAAGGAGGAAAGGTATTAAGAGAATTTAGAGTGCAAGGAATGTCGGATGCGATCATACCATCACTAACGCACCGGATCCCATCAGAACTCCGAAGCTAAGCGTGCTTGGGCGAGAGTAGTACTAGGATGGGCGACCCCCTGCGAAGTCCTCATATTGCATCCCTCTTTTTAGGCAAAATTTGTATCTTACTACTTTTAATGTATCGACGGTATGTCTAATAAATTTACAAATAAGTTTTAAGCAGTGTAAACGAAATAGATATTTTTTACATGAAATAAAAATATTTTTAAAGCTAATAGTTATGAAAAAAATCAAAAAATCAATATATAGTAAATAAGGAAAATATTTACGGGCTTAACACCGTTGCACTTGACACATCACTATGCCTTGGCCTCGAATGCAACATCCGTAAAACGTCTAGTTACGATGTCGTCATTCCGTGCGGCCTAGTGTGATAGGCATGTAGCTAGGCTTTCCAGGCCCTCTAATTCTGATATTATCGTCAAGCGCCGCTTGTTGTTATTGTTCAATGCCTTTGCCCACGAAAAATAGTTGAAATCAAAAGAGGAATTTCTCAAACCGGATAAATGGGAGTAAAGTTATGTCGTTTTAAGGTTTTACACCTTCGCACGTAAAACGGAAGGAGGAAAGGTATTAAGAGAATTTAGAGTGCAAGGAATGTCGGATGCGATCATACCAGCACTAACGCACCGGATCCCAACAGAACTCCGAAGCTAAGCATGCATGGGCGAGAGTAGTACTGGGATGGGTGACCCCCTGGGAAGTCCTCGTGTTGCATCCTTCTTTTTAGGCAAAATTTGTATCTTACTTCTTTTAATGTATTGGCGGTATGTCTAATAAACTCCCAAATGAGTTTTAAGCGGTGTAAACGAAATAGATGTTTTTTTTTACACGAAATAACAAAATTTTTAAAGCTAATAGTTATGAAAAAAATCAAAAAAGCAATACATAGTAAATAAGGAAAATATTTACGGGCTTAACACTGTTTCACTAGACATGTCACTATGCCTTGGCCTCAAAGGCGACATCCGTAAAACGTCTAGTTGCGACGTCGCCGTTCCATGCAGCCTATTGTGATAGGCAAGTTGCTAGGCCTTACGAGCCCTTTAATTGTGATATTATCGTCGAGTGCGACTTGTTGTTGTTGGTCAATGCCTTTACCCGCAAAAAATAGTGTAAATCAAAAGAGGAATTGCGTAAAACGTATAAATGAGTATAAAGTTATGTCATTATAAGGTTTTACACCTTCGCACTTAAAGCGGAAGGAGGAAAGGTATTAAGAGAATTTAGAGTGCAAGGAATGTCGGATGCGATCATACCAGCACTAACGCACCGGATGCCATCAGAACTATGAAGCTAAGCGTGCTTGGGCGAGAGTAGTACTAGGATGGGTGACCGCCTGGGAAGTCCTCGTGTTGCATCCCTCTTTTTAGGTAAAATTTGTATCTTACTTCTTTTAATGCATCGACGGTATGTCTAATAAATTCACAAATGAGTTTTAAGCAGTGTAAACGAAATAGATATTTTTTACACGAAATAACAATATTTTTAAAGCTAATAGTTATGAAAAAAATCAAAAAAGCAATATATAGTAAATAAGGAAAATATTTACGGGCTTATCACTGTTGCACTTGACACGTCACTACGCCTTGGCCTCGAAGGCGACATCCCTAAAACATCTAGCTGCGACGTCGTTGTTCCATGTGGCCTAGTGTGATAGGCATGTAGCTAGGCCTTACGGGGCCTCTAATTGTGATATTATCGTTGAGCGCGGCTTGTTGTTGTTGGTCAATACCTTTGGCCGCGAAAAATAGTTGAAATTAAAAGAGGAATTGCGTAAAACGGATAAATGAGCGTAAAGTTATGTCGTTTTATGGTTTTACACCTTCGCACCTAAAGCGGAAGGAGGAAAGGTATTAAGAGAATTTAGAGTGCAAGGAATGTCGGATGTAATAATACCAGCATGAACGCACCAGATCCCATCAGAACTCCGAAGTTTAGCGTGCTTGGGCGAGAGTAGTACTAGGATGGGTGACCCCCTGGAAAGTCCTCGTGTTGCATCCCTCCTTTTAAGCAAACTTTGTATCTTACTTCTATTAATGTATCGACGGTATGTCTAATAAATTCACAAATGAGTTTTAAGCAGTGTAAACGAAATAGATATTTTTTCCATGAAATAACAATATTTTTAAAGCTATTAGTTATGAAAAAAATCAAAAAAGCAATATATAGTAAATAAGGAAAATATTTACGGTCTTAGCAACGTTGCACTTGACATGTCACTACGCCTTGGCCTCGAAGGCGACATCCGTAAAACGTCTAGTTGCGACGTCGCCGTTCCATGCGGCCAAGTGTGATAGGCATGTAGCTAGGCCTTACGGGGCCTCTAATTGTGATATTATCGTTGAGCGCGGCTTGTTGTTGTTGGTCAATACCTTTGGCCGCGAAAAATAGTTGAAATTAAAAGAGGAATTGCGTAAAACGGATAAATGAGCGTAAAGTTATGTCGTTTTATGGTTTTACACCTTCGCACCTAAAGCGGAAGGAGGAAAGGTATTAAGAGAATTTAGAGTGCAAGGAATGTCGGATGCGATCATACCAGCACTAACGCACCGGATCCCATCATAACTCCGAAGTTTAGCGTGCTTGGGCGAGAATAGTACTAGGATGGGTGACCCCCAGGAAAGTCCTCGTGTTGCATCCCTCCTTTTAAGCAAAATTTATATCTTACTTCTTTTAATGTATCGGCGGTATGTCTAATAAATTCACAAATGAGTTTTAAGCAGTGTAAACGAAATAGATATTTGTTTCCACGAAATAACAATATTTTTGAAGCTAATAGTTATGAAAAAAATCAAAAAAGCAATATATAGTAAATAAGGAAAATATTTACGGGCTTAACACCGTTGCACTTGACACGTCACTACGCCTTGGCCTCGAAGGCGACATCCGTAAAACGTCTAGTTGCGACGTCGCCGTTCCAAGTAGCCTAGTGTGATAGGCATGTAGCTAGGCCTTGCGGGGCCTCTAATTGTGATATTATCGTCGAACGCGGCTTGTTGTTGTTGGTCAATGCCTTTTGTCACAACTCAATTTCACCTATAGGTCGTGATGGCGCTCAACACTACAGCTAGGCAAGCCAACTAATAAGTCAATGGTACATTGGTTACACTTTTATTCCAAGAAAATTATAAAATACCAACTTCTACCAATGTGTGTGCCAAGACCCGGTGTCACAAGTGCATGAGCATCTAGTAGATTATACAAAACTCCAAATACTGTCTGAAATGAAATAGACAGAATATAAATATAAGAAGAGACACTGGTAGCTGCAGAACGGCTCAGAAAGGCAGCTCATAACTATGCCTCGGGATGACGTGGGTATGTGATGATAGGTCCTCCACTAGTACCTGTCTCAGATCCTGCACAAAAAGTACATCAAGTATAGTATGAGTACATAAAAAACGTGTACCCAGTAAGTATCAAGCCTAATCTCGAAGTGGTAGAGACGAGATGGCCGACTTTGACACTCACTATAGGTCAATAATAATTGAAATAAAACTAGGATATTTAAATCAGCATGATTTACAGAATTTACAATAATTTATTTAATCAGTGGAAATAATCAAATTCCTTCAAATGTAACAATTGTCAATATATTAATTAAATTCCTTCAATTCAAATAAATTCCAATTTGTCAATTAAATATCATTTACAGGAGTAACAATTAATTCCTAAACAAGCAAGAATAATAATTCATTAAATTCCAAGGATTTTCCAATTTATTAATTAACTTCACAAGATGAAATAAATTATTAAAGTATCGTGTAATTATTATTATTAAGCATGATTTATGCCGAGGACGTACGACCCGATCCAGAGTGTCGTGTACACTGCCGAGGGACGTGCGGTGCGATCCATAGATGCATCTATCTTGCCGAGGCGTTTGGCCCGCTCCACAAGAAAGGAGGACATTTTCTTATGTGCCTCCGGAAGGAGTGTATATTTATTATAAGATAAATTTGGGAGGAGAATAATTTCTTTTAACAATTAATTGATTTAAACAGACAATCAAGCCTATGAGATTTCCATCCTTTAATATCTTTATCTAACAATTCACAATATATTCATATAGATATCAATTAATATAAATAAATCAAAGAATACAATTTACACAAGTAAGGCAT